>NC_058419.1:27028226-27277760 GCF_002201575.2 Neomonachus schauinslandi | reverse complement strand
GAGGAGGAGGAGGAGGACTATCGTGGACTCTTTTTTTCTCCTCCACTTTAAAAGCCGAGTAAAGGATGCGCGAAGGTAACAGATGGCTCTAATTCTAGTCATGTCCATTTGCCTTCTGGGAAAAGCAAAGCCAAGAGAGTTTTTATTGAAATTCAAGCTACTTTTTACATCTGAATAAATTAGGAAGGCCCAGAGAGTACATTATGCTGTGAGAGACAGATACTAAATTCCCTTGTTTGAGCGGCCATAATCGGGGTTGACAGTACCTGAGACATTTGGCAGCTTCTGCGGCCTGCCTAATCCATTGTGATGAGTCCTCAACTATGAGAGCATCTTGAGAGCCTGTGCAATAATAACAGTGAATGACTATTTGGACTGGACTGTGAATAAAAGACCGCACATATGTCTATAATGAGAATTTCACTGAAAATGAAAATACCAAAGCTGTCATATTTTTTAATACTTCGATTTGCACATCCTTGACTGCTTTGGGGCATAAAAAGAGAAAGTGCAGAGCAATTTGTTGTCAGCTCTTGAAATAAATTATCATTTAAACACTTCCCCTCCACAAAGGTTATTAGCTTAGTAGCTTGTTCCTGGGGTTGGACCATCAGTAGGGGGAAAAAAATTGTCAGACATTAAACTACCCTTTCAAACGCTGAACATTAGTTACTATGGAAATTGTTCTCTCAGTGGCTTCACATATTTTGCTGTAACTCTCCAGTGCTACAGATTAGACTGCAGCGACTATTAATAAATACTGTCATATTTTACAGCTGTCACGCAAAGCTGAAAAAAGGCTTCGCTGTGATTAGATCCTGTTTACTGTAATATTTCCAGCTCAGCCTCAGAAAGGCAGTTTTCCTATAAAGGTATTTTCCATAAGTAGAATATTTCTCCATCAGACAACATGACTAATTTTAATGTATCATTAACTCCTTGGTGGCAGTGAATTTGAGGTTGAGTTGACTTCACAGCCAGAGATCCATGCCTCTTCAGAGACACAGTAAGCTAAACTGTCAAATTTGCTCTCTTGGGTTGTCCTTCATATTCCGAGATGGTGTGACCATCGGGAGATGTGCTTCAAGTCATCACCCCTGCCCCCAACACACACACAGAAGGACAAATTGGCACCGGTTTATCCACCTTCTTTTGCCCTGTCCCTCTGTGACCGATTGCATTGTTTGCAAGACAGCTGGCCAGGATTTAGGGCAGGAATGACACTTCAGTGGGCTAGCTCAAAATTCTGCTTCCTGAGCTAAAATGCCATCATAAGAGCATAAGAAATAAATCTCCAACCCCCCTACCATGCATTAGCTGTTGGAATGGGATTCACATCTCTGAAAAAAAGGAGGTGACAGCTGGTAGGGTTGCTTTTGCTCTGACCTTCCATTGCTTTTCATCCAGCTCCTTGAGGAATTAACCTTCACTAAGCTGAATATCTCGTTTTCGATGAGTGGGTGGTGCTGACACTGTTGAGGGTTAGCTGGTATGTTCTGGTAAATTCAGAGTGGAGCCCTAGAGGTCCTTGAGAAGGCTCTTCTAAATGTTCCTTGGGAGAAGAGAGAGACTGTGGTGTAGACCCACAACTGTGGCTTTAAGATTTGTCCTCTGGAGCCCCTTTAGAAAACAACTAAAGCCAGGGCAGGAGTGCTGTGGAGGTTAAACAAAAGAATGCATGTACTGTCTTTAGCACCAAGCTGGACATAGTAATGTGCTCAATAAATTTTACCTCTTATTATTTATCATAATGGAACAGTGGTCCTCAGTGGGGAGGGAAGGTGATTTGGCCCCCCACAGGGACATTTGGCACTATCTGGAGACATTTTCAGTAGTGGGGAGAGGCCAGGAATGCTGCTGAACATCTTACAGTGCACAGGACAGTACCCACCCCCAAAAGAATTATCTGGAACAAAATATCAATAGTGCCAAGGTAGCAGCAGGGTCAAAGGACAGAGGGTTGCACGACCTCCTCAACGGGTTGTCAGTGAACCAATCTAGCATTTACTGTCTCTTACTGTGCTTAGATTGGTGTTAAAAGCCAGTGGGTTCAATAGGAGGTAGAGCCTTCAGCTTTGAAGAGCTTCTATTATGGTCAGCAAGACAGGATAAGATTAATGCACATGAAATAAAGATAAGTGTAAAACAGCATAAGGCAAGAGCTAGATTGCGTAGTACAGATTTGAAGTACCGTGGGAATCCAAATAAGAGAGAGTTCACAATAGGCAAGCTGGACCCATCAGGGAAGGCTCAACGGAAGAAGTTAGACATTTTTCTAAGCCCACCACCCAACTAGCAATGACCTTCATTGATTGCTAAGGCCAAGTTGGTATCTAGAACCAAAACAACACGGCATTCTCATCAACGCTCTCAAACGTCTGAGCTCAGGGCAAGAAACACAATTAAAAGAAAAACCAAAAAACGGAACAATGTTCCTTTTACTAAATGGAAAGCAATTACAGAGCTGTTTGAAAATAGGCAGTAAACAAAAGAACGGAGGAAAATACTGGCAAAATTCCATCCCCCCCCCCAACCGACTAATCCTGTAACAAAAGTGCAGTTTGCAACAAAATCAACAGTGCTCTGGCCCTCTCTCCTGCAGTCAAACACACTGTTTGGCATCAGCACCACTGCACATGATGCCTTAGCAGAAAAGTGGACGGAAGCAAGGAAGACAGGATATGAGTGGGAGGTTAAGGCGGAGCACAGCTCACTCCACCCCGCCCTCCCCTCTCCCCACCCCCCCGCTTCCCCCCTGCCCCAGTCTCTATGGAGCACCTTCATTCAGGGGGCAAGTGGGGGCCCTAACAGAGACTACATCCCTCCCCATCTTCCTGGATCCTTTCCCATCAATAAGTTGCCAGTGTCGACTGCTCTCCTGCTTTGTCAACTCCACAAACGTCTGATTAATTCTCTGGTGCTAACTGCCTCGGCGGGCTTTCTCGGCAGTAGAACAGAGGCTAATTAAGATCATGTCAGGCAAGGAGGCTGACAGGTTATGTTCCTGGGCCACACGGAACTTTGGCCAGGCACTGACTCCATAGTAGGCTTTGCATTTATTTCCACTAATTCCTGCATCAACGGGCCTCTGTTTTGTCAAAGATTTACATCCTTCTCCTTGGGGTAATGAGCTGCCACTGTGTTCGCTCTCGATTGCATTATTTCGCCTCCCTTTCATTTGAATTTTTAATATGCTTGTAAACAAAGGTAACAATTAACAGTGGGGTCATTTTCCCTCCTAAATCATGTGTGTGAGAGACAGAGGGAGAGAGGGAGACAGAGACTGTATGTGTGTGTGTGTGTGTGTGTGTCTGTCTGTCTGTCTGTCTTACTAGCATATAGCCCATAGAGGTGAGTTTAGGACAAGTAAAAGAAGCCCTACTTCTCACAGCAGGTAGAAAATGGAGGAAACATATGGAACTCATTACACCAAGTGGTGGATTAGACCGAAAATAAAAATAGCTTCTCCCTACCCCCACCCCCAATAAAAGCTTAGGTGAATTCATGGATGACAGACCCACAGTGAGTTATTAAGGGAAAGAGATGTTTGGAGATTTCTCGAAACTGAGGTCACCACAAACTGCACAGACTTCAGGGGCCATATTTGCCTTCTCGTGGGCAAATGGTCACACAGAGTGCTGGCATTCTGTGCCCCGGGTTTTTAAAGATAATCTCATGATTATCAAGAGTCCACTATGCATCTAGGAGGTGGAGAGGAATGCTGAGAAATAGGGCAACGTTCTTCAGGACGATTCTGTCTACTCTCATGGAATCAGAACCTCCAGCCACACAGCAAGAACAACACCCTATTGTGTGAGGTGATTGGCCCAGCTAAAGATGTTGAAGAAAACCATCATCAAACCAGAACTAGTCCCATGCCTAACTCTGCCACTAAGTAGCATGTGTGATCCTGGACAAGTCACAGAGCCTTTCTGGTCCTCAGATCCCACATCTGCAAAGTGAGGGAGTGAAACTCAATCATTCTTCAACCAACAATTGCCGAGCGCAGCAGTTGTGTGTCAAGGGCGTTATTGGGGTTATAGAAGGGAATGGAACAGAGTGCCTACCCTTAAGCAGCTCACAGTTTCAAAGGGGAGCAAAGACATGTAAATAAGTAAGTAGAATCTACAGCGATTCTTTTAGGTTCTAAAATTCTGTGGGCTATCATAGCACTTCCATTTCTTTCTCTTCTTTTCCCCATAATGAAACCAGAACTCCTTTTCAAATGACCACTCTTAGGGAGGGTTACAGAGACCTAAATATTCACCCACATTGGCTTTGGAAATTAGCCAGACAACTTCAGCACGCTCACATTTCCTTCTGGCTCACCCTTTAGTGCCCAGCCCTTAACCTTTCCCGGATCCTGCTGGGCAGAGGAGAAAAGGAAACAAGGCCAAGTTGGTAGATTAGGATGTCCAGTAGATCTTAAAACCCTTCATGATAGATCTCATAGGTTTTCTTCTAACGAGGTTTGCTGGAATTTTCAGCAGTCCTCCCTCCCCCTACCTAAGGCCTTTACTGCCAGCACCCTTCAAATTCTTAAACCATAGCCCCACACAGCCCTTTCTAATCTCAAGGCTTCTGTGAAATGAATGCATTCCTACCAAAAATGATACAGATTTCTAGGATAATAATGCAGCTTTGTTTCTTGCCTACATTCAAATTCTGTAAAGATTCAGAATGCTTCACTAGGCAAGACAGTTACAGTTTCACATGGACTTTCCAGAGGATCTCCCCAAGTCTAGATCTGCATGTCTCGTCTCCCCCTAAAACCTTTACCTTGATGCCCCACTGGGACCTCAAACTCAACATGCTGAACTCTCTGAATTTATCATCTTCCTAGAAAATTCTCTCCTCCACCTGTGTTCCCAGGCCCCATGAATGGTACTGCCTGGCTGCCCGAAGCAAAAATTTCATCCTTGAATCTTCCCTCTTCATCATTCCTCACACACCTCACCAAGACCCTCTTCTGCATTCCCACCACCACTGACTCAAGTGCAGTCTGCCATCACCTCCTGCACCATCCTCCTAACCGATCTCCCTCATCTTACACCCTCCACTGCCACCAGGCCGCAGTCTTCCCTTCCCGTCACTCACCTGCCTAAAGGCTTTCAGTGGTGGCCCGTGACTCCTCCCAGAAGGCCCTACCTGATCTGACTCCAACCTGTTTTCCTAGCCTCATCTCCTCTCATTTCTTACCTGCTAGCTCTCTACACTCTAGCCATCTGGAACTATGCTACTTTCAATAGGCCACAGGTGCTGTACATTTCTTGTTTTTGCCTCCATGCCTTTGCATATACTGTTCCAACTTTCTGGCACTCAACCCCCTCACCCCACTCCCCCCACCTTCACACACACACACACACACACACACACACACACACACACACACACACACACACACACACACACACACACACACACACACACACACACACACACACACACACACACACACACACACACACTCTATCTGCTAAATGACATGGCCTTCAAAACTCTGCTCAAATATTCACTTCCCCAGGCCTAGGTGTCCCAGGTTGCCTGTCCTGTGTCCTCATAGTACTTTGTATATGCCTCTAGTATAGATCTGATCATACTATAATATTATTATCTGTTTATGCTTTTATCCTCCTCAAAAAACAGTGAACTTATTGAAGATTGTTGTCTTACTCATCTCTGCCAGCACTGTGCTAAGTGCTGAGTATGATAGTGCCTGGATGATGATTATTATTTGTCAATTGAACAAATGAATGAATGAATAACAGAACCTTCACTAAAAACAAAATGGGAGATTTGAGGGCCCTTGAGGAGCTGGTGAAGGAGAAGGATTTGGGTGGGTTGTATCTCCTCAGGTCATACATTAGATGTTGCCCACCTACCTCTTATACATTGGGCTAATCCTCACTTTGAGTCCTTCTGTGACCCAACCTCTTCACCAAAGATGTCACCTTCCTTTAAAGAAATTTTTTTTTTTTAAGATATCACCTTCCTGGTCAAATCAACTTGGAAGCAGAATGAACATTTTAGTGCTGGGAACTTTAGTTATAGGTCTCTGGCTGAATGACAACCCTCCAGGGCAGTAGATGGTCCCTGAGTCTCAGCCAATACAGAGTCATTAACATTTGAAGAATCTCAAGAACTAGGGTAGAGATATTATACTATTTTATACCAACCAATGGTATTTAGAGATCCACATGAATTCTCTAAAGACAAGAGGAGCATGATATTAATTTCCACAGCTCCCAGTGAAAAAGTAAATAAAGCAAATGATTTCAAAATGTCTGTGTAGACAATGTGACATGAGAGGTGACCTGAGAACCAATGCAGTCAGTTCTCAGTTATCCATACAAGATGAAGCGAGCCAGGCACAGATAAGCCAAAGGGCATTCCTGTGGGCCTGAAATAGTGCCTTTTAATTTTTTTTTTAATTTTTTTTTTAAAGATTTTATTTATTTATTTGACAGAGAGAGAGATAGCGAGAGCAGGAACACAAGCAGGGGGAATGGGAGAGGGAGAAGCAGGCTTCTTGCCGAGCAGGGAGCCCAATGTGGGACTCGATCCCAGGACACTGGGATCATGACCTGAGCCGAAGGCAGCCGCTTAACGACTGAGCCACCCAGGCGCCCAGTGCCTTTTTATAACAGATTTTCCTTCTTGTTTCTATACTACTTAGGCTTGGCTAAACATGGGAATAAAGGGAGGTACCCTAGGGGAAGGGAACTTTAAAGATGGTCCTTTCAATTATAAATTCCCTCAAATATAGGAAGCACCGTTTTGAGGAACTAGCAGGAATAGGATATAAAATAGTTGTATGGAGAAGTAGAAGTGGATAAGGGGGACACAGAAGAAAAGAGAGGGAGGGCCGTGAATCCAGAGAGAAAAGGGGTGATGCCAAGACCCCCAAAACAAACTTTGCTGATCTTAAAATGACCAGCCTTATTCCTGAAACCATAAAGACTGACAGACATAAATCAGGAACAAAGACCATCGACAGTAAACATCATAAGCCTGGTAACTTTTGCTAAAGAGATTTGAAGTGGGGCTTTATATTGCTTAAGAAATTCAAAAGAATTGCATCAGCTATAAAATCTCCAGGTTTCAACAAGCAAACTACAGAATTATTACACAGAAGCATTGTAAACCTCTGAGAGGCTGAGAAAAAGCCTCTAAAGATTAGTCAGGTCTCTTCCTGTGTTGGGAAGCTCTTGGTAGAGGTGTATTCCTCCTGAAAATCCTGAAGAGGAAATAACTGGTTTCCATTTGACACAGGATAGCAGGAAGCTGTACAATATTATTTGCCAAAACTAGCCATTGTCTTTCATTTTTTTACTCTTTTCAACAATGTAAGTGTATTATGGCTTGTCAGTAAGATGGTAACTTTCAAGAGTAAGCACTAAGGCTTATCTAAGTGATTTTTTTTTTATCCCACCACTTTTATCTAGCACAGTGCTGGATGGTAGCACAAAAAGAAAATTTAGATGTCAAGCTGGAAAGGTCTTTAAAGTTCCTAAGTCTGAGGTTTCAGGTTCTGAAAAATGGATTGGCCCCATATTTTGTCGAGTCGGTAAGTCTCCTAATCTGTAATTCCACTTAAAATGAAGGATTCCAAAAATCTAAAGGCTAGCCACAGATTTATCATATTAAGCCTTTTCTACTCTGTCTCAATGCTTTTATCTACATAATGGCAGTAATATACTTTACACCCTATCTCACAGGAGTAAAGAGGAATGGCATAATGACGTAAGCTAAAATCAAATGCTGAGCATGACTGCGCAATTGCCTACAGCTCAAAGAGCTCTGTAGATAAGTGGTTAAGATGCAAGACAGGCTCATCGTCTGTGCCCACAGAGTTACAGAGCTGTCCTCAAGGCTTTACCGAACAGAATTGAAAGAGCAAGCACCTTTCCACATTCCACGTGTGCTCACCCACTCGGAGGATCCAGCCAGTTCTATCCCTTCTTTGCACCCATTAGCAAGTCAGTGAGCCCCCGCATTAAATGGGAATAGTCCACAAATGCTCATCAGACCAGTGGCTCCCATGACACACTCGCTGGGGCCATACCATGGCCAGCAGGAATGGCCACAGGCTCTAGGCTCTGGGTTGTATGTCCGCTTCCACGCCCTTAGAGTGAGAGACTCCTTGTACCTAATTCATAAGACTGTTGTGCAGATCACATCCAAGAAAGGCACCTAGACAAGTTCCTGACACCTAGTCAGCATTCTGTCAGCGTCAGCCATCATTATTAGGCACTTACTAGGGTCACAGGGAAGAGGTGAGGATGGAGACACAACACGAAGATCCTAGGCTGCCCTATGTGGTCTCTTCTGTACCTTTCGGGCGATCCTGCTAGCCTCTCCAGGGTGCTAATTTTGGTTCTCCTCCATCAGAATCGGAACCTATTCCTAGGAAAGGAGCAAGGAAGCTTATTTACATGACACAGGGGCAAAAGGACTGATGCACAACCTCACGCAGACATCTTCTGTTTTTGGTAAGTGCAGAAAGCCTCAGGTCCCAGGAAGGAAGGCTTGCCTCTGGAGTTGTGCTACTCGTGATAAAGGAGGGGGATCTCCATCCAATACCAGGGATGGAGGATGGCTTCCTGCAATCCTAACTTCATAGCCAGCCCTCCATCTGTTCCACATATTGCTAAGGCTAGGCCCATTGCTGAAGAGAAGGGAAGGATTAGAAGAGCTGGACCAGCGCATTTTGGTGGTTTTCCTGGGCACATGTTCTGGAGAATAATAAAACAGAAAATGGCATTCTCTTCGTTCACAAGCAAATCGAAACGCCTAAAGGCAACTGAAGCTGAACAGACAACCTCTTTGGAAAATCTTGAAGCCAGCGGCTCCACCAAAAATATATCCATATTTTCATTTTTTAATAAGCTGACAGAAAGTGGAGCATATATCTTTTCTGACATATTTTAGGCTCTCTTGGATTCATAGTATGCATATGGAATCCTAGAATCATGAAGCAAAGCTCGGTTTATGGTCTTACATTTGTTTGGCTTAAAGTCGGCCACTGTCGGAAAAGGGAGGGATGGCCAGGTTCTTTCCGCAGGTTCCCTTCCAGTCTCTCCTTGCACCTGCAGGCACATTCCCTGCAGCCATGGCCATGGGACTGGATGGACCTGGTCATTTGTGTGCATCACCCGCAAGGAGGGGTGTGAAAAGAAAGTGAAGAACAACAGAAAGCAGGGGGGGTATCTCTGGTCATTGGGGGAGAGATCGTGCGAATGATTCTTTCTGTGGCCTTAGAGATGAACAGATAAGATAGAACAACTACCTTCACAGACAAATCTAAAGTCAGCATCTTCCAAATCCCAGCTTCCTCATCACTTTATCTTAGGCATTGTCCCCACCAAGCAGACTTTCAAGAGTCCATGGTACAGTGTCCATATCTTCTGAACACAGAAATAGGACACGTGGTCTGACAGTATGTTTTCTTTTCCTTCTGGTTTTTCCAAGGCAGGCCTAAGGATTTCAGTCCCAGTTCTGACATCGATCAGCTGCACAACCTTGGGCAAAAACCACTCTGAGCATCTATAAAGCAGCAATGGTTAAAATATCTGCCTAATTGGACTGTTAACAAAAACTAAATGAGATATGGTAGAAATGCTTAGCAGTGTCCAATAAACAGAAATGCACCCAATAAATGGTAGCTATTATTACCTATGGTAATAATCGTAATTTTGCAAAAACATCGACATGAAACTGCATTTAGTTACTAACTTCAAGAAAAGGAGATACATGAAATCTGGCCTGCCCCCGAAAATCCGAGATGTCTTATCACTGTATCGGTAGGTACTGCTTCCCTTTGAGTTTAACAAGGCATAGAAAGAAGGCAACCTTCTCACTTGACCTCATCATTCCTCGTAGCTACCGATAAGCAATTTAGAGCTCTGTGAATCTGATTTCTCTCCCGGCCCCTATCTTTTGTGCTCTTTGAATATTCCAATTTGAAATTAGAGAAGTATCACCATAAGCTATTTGCTTGTATGAGCTCACCTAATATGTTGTTGAGAGATCGAAATTATTACTTAACTGGAACCCACCAAAATGGAAGAGCATTTATTTTCATTAATATTGTTCAGAAGAAAACCTGCCATTTTACACTTCCAAGCATTTTTCCCATGTCTTTTGTCATCATTCACACCCTGTGAGGAGAGCAGTGCGGCTGTCTCATTGCTGGTTTACAGGTGCAAAAAAATCTATATTCCCTGCAAATGGAAGTGACTTGTCCAAGGTCACACAGCTAATGAGTAATGAAAACAGGACTCAGGGCGCCTGGGTGGCTCAGTTGGTTAAGCGACTGCCTTCAGCTCAGGTCATGATCCTGGAGTCCCGGGATCGAGTCCCACATTGGGCTCCCTGCTCAGCAGGGAGTCTGCTTCTCCCTCTGACCCTCCTCCCTCTCGTGCTCTCTCTCATTCTCTCTCTCGCAAATAAAAAAAAAAAGAAAAGAAAACAGGACTCAGGTCCAATTTTCCTAATACCCTGTCCCACGATCTTTCCATTCCACCAGCCTGCTGCATGCTTTTAGGTCAAAAGATTGTTTCCTTACTGACAATGATAGACTCTGGCTTTAGGGGGGAGGTTTGGAGGCTAATGAGTAATTAGTTCTTTGGACCAATATCCTCCCTTGACTGAGCATTTGCTAAGTGCCAGGCTCTGCCTTCTAAATGCACCATCTCCTTTCATCTCACTACACTTCTACAGGGAGGCCCTCATGATCCTCATTTTACAGATAAGACAGTAGAGGCGTGGCAGAGTGAAGGGACTTGCTTAACGCCATACTCCTTGTGAGTGCTGAAGCTTGTTCTAGATGCTCTGTTCCCTAACTCCCAGTCAAGTGTTCTTTCCACGACTCCACACTGACAGGAACTTCCAGCTCTCTTATTAACAAGGAAAGGATGTTATTTTTAAAGATGCTTCAGGGCAAAAAGATAAGCCAGTCCTCTCTCAATTCCTCAGACTGATAGAGAAGTACAGAAAGCAGGCAAATCATGCCTAATCCCAAAGCCCTGACTGCACAGCTGTGGAAGGACAGCTAGGGACATGGAATCCAGCAGAGAGAACTCAGGGTCAGGGTAGGGGTACAGCGCCTCTTACCTGCTCAAGCCCTGGGCTCCAGTCAGAGATGGTTCTCAACCAAATAGAAGGGTGAAGTAGGGGTAGTCAGTCTGTCGCTCCCTTCCTCCCGTGGGGAGCTTAGGGCCCTGCTCTTGTTACAATCTATCCCACGTCCCTTACCACAGTCAGCCTTGCTCCCCTTTCCCTAGAACTCTGCTAGATGCCTGGAGCCAAGTCCCAAGTTCTCGTGGCTGGGGAGGACAACGGTTGCACACCTCAGTGAAATTTGCTTTTTAAGAAGTGCCTTCTAGGCCTTCACCTCCCGAGCGTCTGAATTGGGGGATGCAGAACTAGCCCTGCCCATGGCCCTCTCCCATCCCAATCAAGGGGGGGATAGCCAGTTAGGAGGTGGAGACAGTATGGGTTGCTATGGTTAACTAACTCACTGTTAATTGGAGCTTGACCAACCTCATTTTCTTGCTTCCAGAAATTTTTTCCCTGAGGATACAAATGAGTGCAAATTACCCTAAAGACAGGAAAGGTGAAGTTCCACGTGCACATTTCGACCAGGAAGGGGAAAAATCAGTTCATTATTTCAAGACCTCTTGAGATGCTGTAAATACACAGTCAACACAGAACAAAGATCTCTTTTTCCCCCCCTTACATTATTTATGTGCCATCTAAAAATTACATGCCCGTTCTCTTTCCAGCGCTGAGGGAAACATGCATATTCATGATCTGATAAATATTTAAGTGGGATTTATTTAAATGAGAGAGTCCATTTACAAACATTCCCTGGCTCTGAGATTTTATCCTGAGCACACAGAGGGAGGATAATTTCCTCTGGTAGATTCAAAACCTCCGCTGGCCACCTGCCCCCCTAAACTTGGAGCTCTTCCTTGAGAACTGGTGAATGCCACCCGCATTATTTCAAGGGAGTCTTCCGTACCTCCTCCCTCCAGGCCTGCCTTCCTGCTCTGAGCTCATGCCCATGCCGTAGGATCAGTCGTTGGCAAAATGCTAGAACTGGCGGTTTATTTGGGGGCGGGGCGGGGTGGGGGAGGGGCAGTCCCAGCTTTCTTTGCCTAGGCACTTCCTCCTCGCCTCTCTAGCCCCACAGCCACTACCATCACTGATAGCCCCGGCCTTCCTCGGGTAGACCTCTCCGGCTAAGGGAGGACAGTTCTGTGATACACCAAGTAACCAGGACTGCACTACCTTTCCCAGGAGGACATGCATTTTAACACTAAAGCATTGTGTCAGCACTCGTTTCCAAAGCGTGTATACATACAGTGTTTTCTTGGCTCCTCAGAACAATCCTATGAGACTCCCAACGCAGGACTCCTTTTCTCCGTCTTAGAGATGAAGGGACATGGAATCCAGCAGAGAGAAGGACACCCTGCTTGCCCAACCTAAGTCACACGGCTAGTGAGTTGCAGATTTAGGACTCGAACTCAGGTCTGACTCTTAGTGCTGGGCGCTTTTCATTGCATACAGCTGGCTCTCATCTAGGAAGGATGCCCAGAGAGAAAGCAATGGCAACTCAAAGGGAAGACTCATGGTGACCTCTCGGGCATCGCAGCTGTCGGAGGGGGAAGTATTTGAGGATGCGTGGGACTGTACTCAACACCTCTTCAGTCCTACCGTATTAGTGACTTTCTGTGTGTGAGCTTAACTCAGGGTTCTTGGGCACCACCCTGGCTCTAGGTCTAGCTAGTTCTAGCCCACCCATCTTCCTCACTCCCAAATTCTAGTCACCTGTTTTGTGTCTCATTTTATCTAAACGTCATGAGCTGATCATTGAATTCACCTGTAGAGTGAATCTGGGCTAGGGAGCAAGTACTGGTTAACGGCTCAATGTATAACCTCTCCTGGGTCATCCACACGTTTCACCAGAAGTTTCTAATGCCTTAAGTGAAGGACCCTGTGTATGGCAAAGACTTCAAGCAATGAGCCAGGCCAGCGAGGGCAATATCATTGTGCAAATGAACTTCACAGTTCTCTAACTTACACTACCGAAGTGACCATCTATATTCTGCCTAATTTACAGTTGCCAGATAAAAAACAGGATGTCCAGCTATATTTGATTTTCAGATAAATAACAATATTTTTTAGTGTAAATATGTCCCAAATATTGCATTGGATGTACTCACACTTACAATTATACATTGTTTACTCTACATTCAAATCTCCTGGGCTTCCCGTTTTTTTATTTGCTAAATCTGTCAACCCCGGCTTAACTATAAGACCTGGCCTGCTGAGAATTATCACCAAAACAGTGCCAAGTGGGCATTTGCTGGCTTGTGACACTTGGTTGTGATTGATCCTATAGCACATGACACTGTGCTGGAGGGCCAAGGGCTGGAGAGGGAGGACGAGTGAAAGCAGCTATAGGAGAAAGAAACATGTCCCAGCCAGCCCATCATGACACTGGTCTTAGTCACTGTACATGACATAAAAGTAATGTCACCAGGCGTTCTTAGGAAATATAGTCAGTACTATTTGCCTCTCATCACCAACTCCTCCCCCCCACAGCCATCTGCTATGCTCTTCTGCTCTTTGAAAAAGGAACAAGTTTTGGCAAATGCCAAGCCTTGGGTTTTCCGAGGGTGATCTGGGCCTCAGAAGGCATATTGCGAGCAAACAGCAAGGCGGGCGGGAGGGGTGTGGCCAGGCTGCTGTACAGCCAGCAGGGCTGCCCAAATGTAATTAAACACCAGGCACGGACCCCAGGAGTAACAGTGGGAAGAGTTCCATGGCCAAAAAATATTAGGGTAGTGAAGTGGAGAATGTTTACAAGCCTAATTAGCAATTTGCACAACTGCAGAGTTAAAAATTCTGCTAGTGTCAGGCAGGTTTGTGGACTGACTATGGAAGTTGAACTGGACCCAAGGGAGGGGGAGCACTGGGATCTTGCTAGCGGGCCAAGTCCAGTGGCGAGGGCATCTACTAAGAAGTTCAAACTGAGGAAATGACCAAATTAGGGCATGAACAATAGAGGGACTCACTTCCCAGACAATACTAGAGGCAAAAGAAGGCACACTCTGGAAATTAAGCTTTTGAGTAGTAATAATAATGACAGAATAGTGATGATAATAATGATAGCAAGCCTTTAAAGCATCCATTTCCCCCAAACACACACGTTGAGTGTGTGAAACAAAGAAAGTTAGTCGAAACCTTCATTTTAGAGATGAGAGACAAAGGCCCAGAGAGGGGAAGTGACTTACTTAAGGTCACACAGCAGGTCAGCAGCAGTCTCCTCACTCCCAATCCAGTACTGCATCCACTATCCAAGGATGCTTTTCTGGAGATTCTAAACCGGTTCAGTTTTTCTCCTCCACATTCTTTTTTTTTTTTTCCTGATCCATTTAGTTTAGTTTAATTTTGTTTTTATTAAGGTAAGAACACTTCATATGAGATCTACCCTCTTAAAAAATTTGAAGTGCCCAATACAGTATTGTTAACTATAGGCACAGTGTTAGACAGCAGAATTCTAGAACTTACTTGTATAACTTCATACCCTTGAACAGCAACTCCCGATCTCCCCTTCTCTCCAGCCCCTGGCAACCACCATTCTACTCTGTTTCTGTGAGTTTGATTCTTTTAGTTTCGTTACATAAGTGGGATCATGCAGTATTCGTCCTTCGGAAACTGGCTAGTTTCACTTAGTGCAACGTCCGACAGGTTCATCCGTGTTGTCACATATGGCAGAATTTCCTTGTCTTTAAAGGCTGAATAACATTCCATTGTAAGAACATAACACATTTTGTTTATCCATTCATCTGTCAATGGACATTTAGGTTGTTTCCATATCTTGACTGTTGTGAATAATACTGCAGTGAAAACAGGCGTGCAGATATCTCTGAGATCCTGCCTTCACTTTGTTTGGATATGTACCCACGAGTAAGATTGCCAAATCATATGGTAGTTCTATTTTTAATTTTTTGAACCTCCATACTGTTTTCCATAACATCTGCACCATTTTTAAATTCCCACCAACAGTGTATAAGGGTCCTAATTGCTCCACATCCTCATGAGCATTTATCTTTTCAGTTTGTTGTTGTTGTTTTCTTTGTTTTTTTAATAATAGCCATCCCAAAGGTATGAGCTGATATCTCATTGTGGCATGGATTTGCATTTTCCTGAGGACTTGTGATATTGAGCATTTGTTATATACCTGTTGGGCATTTGTATATCTTCTTTGGAGAAATATCTATTCAAGTCCTCTGCCCATTTTTTAAAATATTTTATTTATTTATTTATTTATTTATTTATTTATTTATTTAGTGTGAGCGGGGGTCAGGGGGCAGGGGAGAGGTACAGAGGGAGAGGGAGAGAGAATCTTCAAGCAGACTCTGCACTGAGACCGACACAGGGCTCAATCCCACGACCCTGAGATCATGACCTGAGCTGAAATTAAGAGTTGGATGCTCAACTGACTGAGCCACCCAGGTGCCCCCCTCTGCCCATTTTTTAATCAGGTTGTTTGGTTGCTTTATTATTGAGTTGGAGGAGTTTCTTGTACATATTGGATATTAACCTCTTATCAGATATATGGTTTGCAAATATTTTCTCTCCTCCTGCAGATTGTCTTTTCACTCTATTGATTGTTTCCTTTGCTGTGGAGAAGCTTTTTAGTTTGATGTAGTCCCCCTTAGTGCTTTCAGGGTCATATCCAAGAAATCATTGCTTAGGATTTACAGATTCAGTGCAATCCATATCAATCCCTATTTTTTTCAGAAATAGAAAAATCTCCTAAAATTCATATGGAACAACAAAAGACTCGAAATAGTCAAAGCAGTCTTGAGAAAGAAGAACAAAGCTGAAGGCATTACACTTCCTGATTTCAAAATATATTACAAAGCTATAGTAAGTAAAACCAGTATGGTACTGGCATAAAAACAGACATATAGACCAATGGAACAGAACAGAGAGCCCAGAAATAAACCCATGTATATATAGTCAACCGATCTTTGACAAGGGTGCCAAGAACACACAATGGGGAAAGAATAGTTTCTTCAACAGATGATGTTGAAAAAACTAGTTATCCACATGCAGAAGACTGAAGTGGAGGCCCTTACCTTGCACCATATATAAAAATCAACTCAAAATGGATTAAAGATTTAAATGTAAGATCCCAAGCTGTGAAACTCCTAGAAGAAAACATAGAGGAAAAAGTTTCATGACATTGGTCTATGCAATGATTTCTCCTCTACATTCTTGCTCTTCTAGTGCATTTTTTTTTTTTTACTTCCTGAACCTTCTGGTTCCCTGCTTTTGAAGTTCATTTGGAAAACAGTCACTCTGTTCCCTCTCCCCACCACCTATTCCTCTGCCTTAGGATCACGTTTTCCATCCTCTCCATAAATTCCCATAGCGAGGTGATGATTTTCCATATATTACATTCTTTAATTGATAGAGACTCAGCTGGGTCCTGTAAAACAGCTGAGAAACATGGGACCTCTTCCCATTTTCCCCCACTCAGCCATGAGCAGATGAAGATTCTAAAATTCTGCTGAGGTATGCCTACTGTGGACCAGGCACTGTGCTGAAATGGTGCATGAATTTTATCTCATTTCATAGTGTAGTGCTCCCTCATGTAGACACTATGATAGTTCCCATTTTGCAAGCAAGGATCCTGATATTCCTAAGGTGACACAGCTAGCACGTGACACAAGCAGTCTACTGTTAGTGTCCATGCTCTTAGTCTTTATGTGATCCCCTTGAGAACAGCTGACATACTGCCGCCATAGTACTGTGTCATTATTGTGTTCTTCCCTACTGCCTCTCGATATGTGCTGTCCAGCATGGAAGCTACTAGACACATGTGGCTATTTAAATGTAACTTACATTAATTACAATTAAATGAAATTTAAAATGCAGTTCCTGAGTCCCACCAGCCACATTTCAAGTGCTCAAAAGCCACACGCAGTTAGTAGCTACCATGCTGAACAGCACAAATAAAGAGACCATTTCCCTCACTGTGGAAAGTTCTATTGGACAGCCCTTCTCTAGAGGCTAAACTTTGGACTCCTCAGCCTGGTGTTTCAAGTGTTCTGCAGTCTGGTTCCTACCAACTTTTTAGGACAAAGACAGAAAATGAGGAGGAAAAAATGAGGCTGGAGAAAGGAGCAGGAGCCTGAGGATGAAGGGCCTGCTGTACCACACCATGGAAGTGAGACCTCATCCTGTAGAGCACGATGGATTTCTTCTGAGAGACAGAGCCAGTGCAGGTTGAGACCTGAATCAAACTCACCTCTTTGAGGAAGTCTGAGTAAATAACCAGAGAGGTCTGAAGATCATGCCACCCAGGGGACTGGGTGCCCCCCCAGCAGTGACAAGAAGTGTTCCAATGCTTACAAAAAAGAAAGATCTCACTTTTAAAATGGAGTCAAGGACCTGTGCTCAAATCACAGCTCTGCCACTTAATTAGCTGTGTAATATTGGGCACTGCCACTTAACATCATTGAGCATCTGTTTGCCTCTCTGTAAATAGAGCCAATAATACCCACTCTCCAGATACATGTGACAATCAGGTAGGATAATGAGGACAGTGAGCTCAGGGTCTGGAGTAGGACCTGGACTTCAAACTCCCGCGTGTGATTCTAGGGAGTAACTAGGGTTGAAAATCATTGAACTACCTGCCCACTGAGGTCCCTTCCAGCTTTGAACTTCAAGCCCTGACCCACAGTAAAAAAAAGATTAGCAGTCAGTTTGGACAAAATACTTACCTGGGTCCTCACAGCAGGCTGCAGGCTTCACGAGCACTCAGTGTGGCAGCCATCGTGGACAGCCCAGGTTTCCAACTCCAGGACAGCCTCTTTAGTGAGAGTGTAGGGTCCCTGTTGGCTGCTTGGCAGAGTCGCTCCCCACCAAGTGACAGATGCACCCAGAACCTCCAGCCCAGGACTGTAATACCATGTGTCTTTATTGTCATTACAGAGTCATTAACGAGTCATTATAGAGTGGCAATGGATTTAGAGTTTGGATGTTGGTTCAAAGGTTTCTCCTATCACACAAAATTGCTTTATTTCAAGGAAATAGAAGTTTTAAAACAACAGGCAGGGGAGGTGGGTGGGGGATGCCTGAAACAGGTGAAGAGGATTAAGAGTACACCTGAAACTAATGTAACACTGTATGTTAACTCTACTAGAATTAAAAGAAAAACTTCATTAAAAAGGTACATTTTAGAACAGAAAAAACATATAACACTGTATGTTAAGCTTACTGGAATTAAAATTAAAAAAAAGAAACAGCAGGCGGATGGGAGTACAGGGGAATGCAAGGTGAAGAGGGTTGAGAGGAGCTGGCCGAGGGAGAGGGAAATGGGAGGCGACTATTCCAACTAATGCATCGAGAGCATCCTGTTGGGCCCCAGCAGAATAGCACAGCAAAGGCTCATTTCCCAGCACTTCAGCGCTCCAACGATCTCTCTGTTAGCCAGCCCTTCTGCACGTCAACAAAACACAAGGAAATTTGACGTTCCACCTCACAGCTCAGGAACCCTTCAAGGCCTTGAAGTACCTCCTTAAATTACCAAAGAAAGATAAAATTATGTTCAAACTGATGCAATATTATTAATGATATTTTGCTTTATATTCACTCTTTGAAAATCAGAAATCCCTAAAGGGTGAATAGGGAAGTATTTTATTAAACTAGAATATTTGATGAATCAAGGCACCCCATTCCCAACTGCATAAGACAAAATCTGCAGGATTGTGGGTGTTTGTAACTCCATCCAACCAGAGAAAAAGAACCAAATGGAGATTGGTAGCTCTCACTTCACAAACGAGTGTCATAGCTCCAAAAAGGGCTCCCAGGGCAAACCAATCATCACTGTATCACTTATCAATCACAGCCATATTCCTGAGTCAATCTGGAAAAGACGCCCCAAGGTTTTGGACACCAAACCCCAAACAGGTCATACAGATGCTTCTTCTTTCCATTATAGTCTCACCTTATTTCTTGTTCAGCTATTGCCCATAAACTGTACAGAAAACATTTCATCTTTGTGGTGCTTCTGGGTTGGGCTGTCGAACCAGTTCTATGGCAGAAAGCCAAATTAAATAACTCACTTTTTTGTATTATTACAAATAAGGAAGCTGAGGATTAATCAAAATTCTCAGGGAATGGACTGTTCTAATTAGCAGAATCTTCTGATAAACTGTTGAGCTAACATTAGAAGAATATTGAAACAACCCATTTAGTTTGGTCTATTTTGGGCAAATCTTCTAAAATGTCTGGTTTCACGTCCCTGCCTTGAAAATACCATTGAATCTTTGGTATTTGAGGCTCTGGCAGGGCTTTGGAGTTCTCGATCATGCATTCTCGATGTCCAGGGGGAGAAATGAAGATAGATACAGCACCGACAGAGACTGAACTCAGGACACAACTTTGGTGGCATCTCCAGTTTCAGAGACTGATTGTCTATTGTCTCTTAAATCAAAGGCATAGGGAGAGAACAGTGCTGTTGAGTGACAGTTCTGGTTAAAATTTAATGTGACTATACCTTCAACTTGTCCATACATTGTCACGCCTAGATCTTATTTGATCTTCATTACACTCTGGTGAGGCAGATTCCTCACTTTATAAACTGAGGCCTGGAGATGCTAAGAGGCTTGCCCAAGGCTGAGACTTCACCAAGTGTCTGGAGTCTCAGTCTCATGTCCTTTCACGAGAAAGCCCACTGTGATACCCATGGTGATTCTAATTTCCCTGTATTTGGGTTGACTTACTAGAATTTATTCGAAGCACGAAGCAGCAGAAAATACATGTGACAATCATGTAGGATAATGAGGTGCTTCCGGGTTGGGCACAGCAAAGGCTCATTTCCCAGCACTTCAGTGCTCCAACGATCTCTCTGTTAGCCAGCCTTTCTGCACGTCAACAAAACACAAGGAAATTTGACGTTCCACCTCACAGCTCAGGAACCCTTCAAGGCCTCGCCCCAGGCCACACTGGGCTCAGCTAATACCACCACAGTCAGAGAAATATCTGAGTGTGTGCTCAACTTTTGTAGCACTCAGAATAAACAGCTTAGGTGAAAGTCACACATAATAGCGGTTGCCATGATAATAGTGTCTTTAAGCACCCCAGTTGAGAACTATTCATTTTGCATAATATGCTCTTGGTGTACTAAATGCTCATTTGCATCCTTGTGTTGAGGACACTTGTCTGTGGCATCACTGTAGGGGGGATGAATTTTTTCCAGAAAGGTTTTGGTGTTTCCCCAGATATGCTGCTGGACTTCTGAGAAGCCAGAGAATGCTAATGTTTGTTTGTTTGTTTGTGCCATTCTGACAGGTGTGAGGTGGTATCTCATCATGGTTTTGATTTGTATTTCCCTGATGATGAGTGATGTTGAGCATCTTTTCATGTGTCTGTTAGCCATCTGGATGTCTTCTTTGGAAAAGTGTCTATTCATGTCTTCTGCCCATTTTTTAACTGGATGGATTATTTGGGTTTGGGGTGTTGAGTTTGATAAGTTCTTTATAGACTTTGGATGCAAACCCTTTATCAGATATGGATGCTAACCCTTTATCAGATATGTCATTTGTAAATATCTTCTCCTTATCTGCCTTTTAGTTTTGTTGATTGTTTCCTTTGCTGTGCAGAAGCTTCTTATCTTGATGAAGTCCTAATAGTTCAGTTTTGCTTTTATTTCCCTTCCTTTTGGAGCCGTGTCTAGTAAGAAGTTGCTACGGCTGAGATCAAAGAGGTTGCAGCCTGTGTTCTCCTCTAGGATTTTGATGGTTTCCTGTCTCACACTTAGGTCTTTCATCCATTTGGAATTTATTTTGGTGTATGGTGTAAGGAAGTGGTCCAGTTTCATTCTTTTGCATGTGGCTGTCCAGTTTTCCTAAAACCATTTGTTGAAGAGACTCTCTTTTTTCCCATTGGATATTCTTTCCTGCTTTGTCAAAGATTAGTTGACCATACAGTTGTGGGTCTATTTCTGGGTTCTCTATTCTCTATTGATCTATGTGTCTGTTTTTGTGCCAGTACCATACTGCCTTGATGACTACAGCTTTGTAATAGAGCTTGAAGTCCGGAATTGTGATGCCTCCTGCTTTGCTTTGCTTTTTCAAGATTGCTTTGGCTATTCGGGGTCTTTGGTGGTTCCATACAAATTTTAGGATTGTTTATTCTAGCTCTGTGAAAAATGCTGGTGGTATTTTAATAGGGATTTCACTAAATGTGTAGATTGCTTTGGGAAGTACGGACATTTTAACAATGTTTGTTCTTCCAAACCATGAGCATAGGATGCTTTTCCATTTCTTTGTGTCCTCTTCAATTTCTTTCATAAGTGTTCTGTAGTTTTCAGAGTACAGATCTTTTACCTCGTTAGTTAGGTTTATTCTTAGGTATCTTATGGGTTTTGGTGCAATTGCAAATGGGATCAATTCTTTGATTTCTTTTTCTGCTGCTTCGTTATTGGCATATAGAAATGCAACAGATTTCTGCAGATTGATTTTATATCCTGCAACTTTGCTGAATTCATGTATTAGTTCTAGCAATTTTTTGGTGGAGTCTTTTGGGTTTTCTACAAAGAGTATCATGTCATCTGCAAATAGTGAAAGTTTAACCTCTTCCTTGCCAGTTTGGATGCCTTTTATTTCTTTTTGTTGTCTGATTGCTGAGTAGTACTTCCAGTGCTATGCTAAATAGTAATGGTGACAGTGGACATCCTTGTCTTGTTCGTGACCATAGGGGAAAGGCTCTCAGAGAATGCTAATATTTGAAACAAAGGGAGAATGTTTGATCTGAGATTTCTTGTATGTTTTTAGGTAATAAAAATAAATCATCTCCATTGATCTTTAATCTTATGAAGTTGGTAGAGCAGGTGTCATGGTCCCATTTTGCAGAAGTGGGTCCTGAGGTTCAGCTTGGTTGCTATGGTAACCTAAACCTGGCTACACAAATTTTTTCTCCTATGGTGCTTATCAAAGCCCACTTTTCATCAGAATGCCCCAGAAGTTTGTTACAAATACACCTTCCCCAGCTCCATCCCAGGCATACTGAATCAGATTTTTCAGAGACGAGACTCAAAAAATACATATATATGTAAAATTGCCTGCCCTATCAACCTCATAAGATTATTAAGATCAACTGATATCACTTTAATTTTATTACTGAAAATGAAGGAATTAAGATACTAGAGAATGGCAGCTGCTTTGAGCAACAATTTCATGATCATACTCTTGTGATCAGCACCATACCCCATGTTAGAAGTGGACACACAAGATGCAAGACTCAGACTTTTGCCTTGGGGAGTTTATAAGGTAGTTTGCTGCTAAGTCAATGGTTCTCAAATTCTAGCATGCATCAGAATCATCTGAACGGCTTTTTAAACATGACTTCCTGGGCCCCGGCCCCAGAATTTCTGCCTCAATAGGTCTAGAGATGGAGGCCAAGAATCTGCATTTTTTTTTAAGATTTTATTTATTTATTTGACAGACACAGTGAGAGAGGGGACACAGCAGGGGGAGTGGGAGAGGGAGAAGCAGGCTTCCTGCTGAGCAGGGAGCTCAATTTGGGGCTCGATCCCAGGAACCTGGGATCATGACCTGAGCCGAAGGCAGATGCTTAATGACTGAGCCACCCAGGTGCCAGAAGAATCTGCATTTTTAACAAGTTCCCAGGTGATACTGATGCTGCTAGTCCCAGGGCCACACTTTTTAGAACCACTAGCCTAGGTAGCATTTTATTTATTTATTTTTTAGAGATTTACTTCTTTATTTTAGAAAGAGAGTGTACGCGCAAGTGCACAAGTGGGGGTAGGGGTAGAGGGAGACGGAAAGGGAGAAAGAATCTCAAGCAGATTCCCCACTGAGTGCAGAGCCCAATATGGGGCTCGATCTCACGACTCTGAGATCACAACCTGAGCCGAAATGAAGAGTCTGGCACTTAACCAACTGAGCCACCCAAGCACCCCTGAAATATCTCTTTTAAACCCTAAGACTGCCATAAGATTTAAAATGATGCCTAGTGGGACACTTAGGTGGCTCAATCGGTTAAGCACCCAAATTTTGATTTTGACTCAGGTCAGGATCTCAAGGTTGTGATCTCAGGGTCATGAGATCAATCCCCGAGTTGGGCTATGCACTCAGTTGGGAGTCTGCTTGAGAGTCTCTCTCTCTCTCCCTCTGCCCCTCCCCACCGCATTCTCTTTCTCTCTCTAAAATAAATAAATCTTTAAAAAAAAAAGAGAGAGAGAGATTTCAGAATATATGTGTGAAAGAAAATTAAAACAAAATTACCTGTCATGTTCTATTGTCTGCTCAGTGTCCTCCTCTTTCCCTCTACCTGCCCACACAGGGTCATGCATCCTTGCACCTCGGTCACAGAAAGACATCTTCCTGACCTGTGAAAACAATGCCATTTTCTTACCACAAATGCACTGGCCAGCACCATTTCTAATGGAAACACTTGCTTCCTTCATGCCCTGGTTTCTCTAGAAATAGAAGAGCCCCCTGCTTTGGAGTCTTGAAGGAAGCAACAGAGGGAATGGTCTCTCTCCCCACTGCAGAAGGCAGTGCTTCTTAAAGTCTAATTCCCCAAATGAACAGTGGCAGATTCGCCCGGGGTGTTTATTAGGAATGAAAATGAGGGGACCCACTGTAGACCTAGTGAATCAGAATTTCCAGAAGTGAGATGGGAATGTGGGTGCTTCAGGTGCTTAAGTGCTTCAGGTTATTTGTGTTTCTGGTACACACTAAATTGGAGAACCCCTAGAGGAAGGATTTACCAAATGTTAGGTTTAGTCAAGGACCTTAAGGAAGTCTCATTTCTCTTAACGGACCACCACTCCCTCTTTCGTGGATCTACGTGTCCCACAAGAAACCTCGGGAGACTAGGAGAGACACCAGGCTCCTCCCTCCTCCTTCACCTTTCCACATGACACCACCGCCTCCCTCCTCCCACGCCCCTCCCTTCCCCCCCACCCCGCAAACAATATTTGCCTAGAACATTTCTCAGGTTGCTTAAAGCACACACACCTAAGTCCCTGACAAATTCCACCCAGTGAGGAAAAGATTTGTTTTTTTTTAAGATGTTTTTATTTTATTTTATTTTATTTTATTTTATTTTTATACCTTCTCTCTCTTTAAATTTTTATCTCCCTGCTTCTTTATGACACATTCTGGAGATGTTTCAAAGCTATTTATATTCCATACTGACTTAAGTCTTTTTAATGTTCTGAGAAATGCCATAGCTTATATTGAAATGATGCACTAAGATACAAGTGAAAAAGGCGGGGGGGCGGGGGGGGTAGATGGTAAGGAAAGTACCTGAGAGCAACATCGGTTAGAAAGATAGTCAGACACAAGAGTTGGAACTCTCCTGCCACAGCACTGAAATACTGTCAGTTCATTACTTGGCATGCTCCTCTTCCTATCTTTCAAGAGTGGGGAACATCTTGGAAGTCTGAGGATGAAATGCAATCCTTTCCCTTGCTGTGGCAACTATAAGTCTGCCAGTGTTTTTGCTTTTTGGTTCACTGTACAGTTAGAGCAAGTATATATTTTGTGTCTTCCGGCGAGTCACTGTATAACTTTTGTTTATTTTCATTATGAGCTCCTCAATACAATTCCACACACAGTGGATTAACTAATAAAGGTCGGAAAACACCACGGGGGCATAGGTTGCTAGAACACAGAGACAGAGAACCAAACAAGTGAGTCTTCTGCATGGGAGGGGCACCCAGCATGTGCTTTAATGAGCTTCTAAATTCTGTTTCTTTTGCTCCCTCTCTTCAAGGGTGAGAGAGAGAGAGAGAGAGAGTCTGTCTGAAAAAATGTGTTAGCATTAGACATCATAATCATGTTCTCAATTTATATAGCACAGTAACTTTTACAATTCTGCAGAGGATCAGATCCAGTGCCTTTTTTTTTTTTTTTTTGCATTACTTTTTGGGATCATGCAAATGTTACTGACAACTAAATAAAATCTGTGAAAAGAATAAAAAGTCATCCCACAATAGTTCCAAATAGAGCCAGACCTTTTGAAGGTGACTGCTTCCAACATGGCGTTGATGGACACCCAAAATCTTTGGCTAAAAACGTGTCCTTTGATGTCCCTGCCACAGCTATCAAACCCCAGTTGTTAGAATGGAAGGAGCCACCCTTGGAGACTAACAGTTTGGAGAACTCTTCTATGAGTCAAAGCTTTCACACACAGGCATTTATTCAATTAGCCCCTATCACTTCGCCAAGCCCTGAGGAAGAATGGCACAGAACAGGTTACGCTTTGATTTTATTGGTGGTGGTGGATGGAGGTCACGAAAGACCCGAAACTTTTCTCAGATCGCATTCTGTGGGTAGTTTTGCCAGCCTGCAGGAAGGTTAATTTTGAAGAGTCTATGCAATGCGCTGGCACAGCAGCCTGACTTGGGCGAAGTGCCGTAGTGAGATACACTGAATAGCCAGGAGCTAACTTTAAGGTCCTGGAAACCCGGTGGCAGGGAGATAGGTATCTATTGGGATCACGTGAGGCTGCAAGTAACAAAATCCTGACTAGCAGCAGTTTAAACAAATAGGGCTTTTCAAAATATGTACCAGAAGCCTCCAAGTAGGTCGTTGTAGGCACGGATTCTGCTGTTCAAGAATGCCATCAAAGACCTAAGTTCTTCCTCTGTTTCACCATCCTTAGAATGCTGGCTTTCACCTTCATGGTTGTTACCTCATGGTCACAAGATGGCTGAGACATCGGTGCTCCCAAGAGGCAGGAAGATGAAGAAAGGGCAGTACCAACCACATCTATCACCTTTTATCGGGAAAACAAAATCTTTGCCAGTTTCCCCAATAGGCTTCCATTTACATCTCCTTGGCTAGCACTATATACATGCCCCACCCACTCAACACCAGTTGCAAGGGAGACTGGGAAAGAGAGTATTTAGCTGGGCACATTGCCACCTTACACAAAACCAGGATTATGTGAGCAAAGAAGAGGGAAATTGATCTTGGGTAGACAACTAACAGTGCCTGCCAAAGACCAAAGGAGAGCATTGGTCACTCATTCAGTTCAACGAATATTCACTGGGCACCTACTAGGTGCCAAACACTGTGCCATGTGCTTTGACATCTGGCTTTTGCCTCAGGCTATCCAGAATTCAAAGAATGAAGCTTCTTCACTAGGGTAAATTACCGAAACTAGCGTCTAGCTGTGTGTCAGGTTTTATTTTGTTCCTCCCCACCAAGCTGCCCTGAGCTTTGAGAATGTAATTTCATCTAATCTTTCAGATACTTTGGGGCAGAGACTCAAACATCAGCTAACCCGCTCCAGATATGGACCTTCACAAAGAAAGGCCTTTGAATTTTAGCTATCAGGGTCATTTTTTAAAACCGTGCATCGGAGTTATTTTATGCATGCAAATCCCTTTCTGCTTTTTAATTGGATTTGTGCCTGGATGTACTGCAAATTGCTTTTAACGATGGGCTGCAGAATAGGTTCCAGCTATGGACAGCAATGCAGTGGCCTCCCTACCTTTATTTCCATACAGACCCCAATCTCATCCTACTTGCTGACTAGTCAGTACAAAGGACTTCTTATAACCTGAAAACAAGCTTTGAAGACCTCTGCCCTGCAAAATAGCAAAGGCAAAATGATTAAGAGCTCCTGGATAATTTCTATTGAGGGTTTGTTCCTGGGAATTCTCTCTCCAAGGAAAGATGAATGAATGGCTCCCAGGAAAGAAAGGATCTTTGCTGCTTTGATGTGGATGGGGCTGGCCACATATTCCCTAGAGTTTGAAACCCAAGCTCAGTAACACTTTGTTTTTAGGAAAGGCAGAATGGAAAAGGACTTTGGGGAAGTCTGGGAGTGGCCAGTAGGATCACAATGCATAGACTCTTCAAAATTAACCTTTCTGCAGGCTGGCAAAACCACCCACAGAATGTGATTTGAGAAGGAACTTCTTGCCCACAGATTGTTTTCCCTTGACCTGTCAAGAGTGAAAGTCCCATTAATGTTGTTTCTTAAGGGCCTTCTGGTGACAGGTGCATTCCATTCCCAGGGAAGGATGACATGCTACATGGTATTAGTTTATTTGGTTGACCCATTGTCACCCAGATGAGATCAGGGCCCTAAAGGTACATACATAAAATGGGCATTTTTTTGAGGGATAGGGAAAGGATGGTTTGTAGTTTAGGGCCCAGGCAGAACTAAGTGAGGGCTCCCCAGAGAAAGTCCAGGGTAGGCAAGGAAGAGCAGGGGGCCACTGGGAGGAGCAGGAGAGTGGCAGTGTCTCATAGATACTTAGAGACAGTATCTGATAAATCTTTATCATCAAAGACTGCATGAAGCAATTTAAGGGGGAGGATATGGCTGATGGAAGGGCGGAACATCAGTGGATTAAATGGAAGTGTTCACATCTACTCTGTGCCATCTAAGGCATCCCCTGTACTTTTGCTTGCCCATACCCGATAGGAAACCCTGCCCGCCATAACATCTCCATAGATCAGAGGCATTGGACTCGGCAGGGTGGGGGGAGGGTGATAATAACTCACGGAGCAGGGTAAATAGAATAGGTATGGAAGGGACATAGGAAGGAGACTAAAAGAAGCAGTTGAAGGCAGAAGCAGAAGGGAGACGGGATGTCAAGACATAAAGGGAAAACACAGGGAGAAAAGATGCTGCATATTCAAATAACAACAACAAAAATAATTATAATAGCTAACACACTAGTACCAAGCCCTGTGGGAGGCACCGCATATGCATGAACTCACTGAATGTTTACAATAATCCTATGAAGTAGATTTATTATTATTATCCCATTTTACATACTAAGAAACGGAGGTACAGAGTTTATGTAAAAATTTGATATTTGTAAAGCAGGCACAAGCAACGAAGAAACTGAGTCCTGATATCATCTGATCTCTAAACTTTTCAGTTACTTAAGCCAATGATGCCTTCTTTAAAGGCAGTTTCAGTCAGTTGTCTGCCCCTCGTAACCCAAAGAGCCCTTACCAATAATTTAAGAAATGACAACATCCATTGGCTGCTTATTGTGGACAAGGCACTGAGTTAAGTGCTTCATACACATTATTTTCTTTAATCCTGACAAATAACTTACCTAGAGTTGCGCAGCTAATAGGAAGCAGAGATGAGAAATAAAGTCCTACAGTCTGATTCCGGACTGTGTGCTCATAAGCTGTGGTAGACAGACAAACAGACATATAGAAGAGAATGTCACCAGTCAGCAGTGAATAGCAGAAACTGAAGGCAGCTGAATTCCAAGGGTTCCCTTTAATGAGTAACCTGATAAAGTTTTAGCCACCCTCACAGCTGTAAGAAATCAGCTGCGACACAGGTGAGCATCTATTTGGAGGCTCCTTAATCTTGGGAAACTGTTACTTCTGGTGCCCTGCAGTCTTGATTCTCCAGTGAGGAGTCACTTAGCACTAACAGAAGCAAGTTCTAGGTCTGCTGTGCCCAAGAGACTCCCTTCCACACAGGAAAGGGAAGAGGCCATGTTGAAGGCATCTATCTGTGTGGCCATGGCTGGGAATACTTCCTGGAATGGAAGCCCAGTAGCATCACGCTCTGGAAAGCACCATACTGAAAAGATTCAGGAAGCCAGCATCAATTGAGCGAAGCCAATTTCTGTTCTTACATGCCTGCAGCCTCTCCCTATAATGGGGCCTGGCACCATCCTTAGGGCTCTCAGTCAGTCCCTATGAGCATTCCTTCTTCTACAAGGACCCTACAAACATGAATTGCTGTAGCTTCACTGCAGAGGAAGGAATTGTATGTTTTTAGTGTTTTTGTTGTTTGATGTTTAATGTACATGAAAGCCTGTCTTCTGAGAATAAGTATGGGCCAAAGAATGATAGCCTATTCAACTGGGATTCAAACAGTTAAAGATTACAAATGGCTTTCATTGTTTTTATAACTATTAGGTGGCTCCCTTGATAATTCCCAGCTGATTTATATCTTTGGTCTCTATTTCTGCATAGGCACCATAAAAAATGCTATGTTAAATAATTTCATATTAAAAACAAAACTGGAACTTAATCTTCACTTAAGAGGCAAACAATAATTTTTATCAGGCTTTGCAAATGGGCCTTGCTTCCCATTCATTAAATGTCTATGAATGTTTGCTAGTTCTTAGAGGTTGAATGATTAAAAGGATAGGAGAGACATGAATTTTAAAAAATCAATCACTGTTTGTAGCTCTATTCCCAAATATATCCTGCATGGCACAGTAGATCTTCTCCATGAGACTAGTTAATAACAAGCATTCTGCATATTTTATAATTATGTGCACTGCCAGCGGAGTGTAGTCGGATTTATTGTACATTTGCGTCCCAGGAATCAGAGTCGTGCCTTACAGCACCTATCATAACAAATGGCATGGAAGGTTCTTTATATCGCAGGATGCTGAGTTGGATATTTAAATAGCATACCCAGGAAGTGTTCTGAGTTATGGTCACCCCGCAAGAGGGGCACCATCCAAAGTACACTATGATTTAAGTGTCGTAGCCCGTAGCTGCTGCCAGACGCTCACTGAGTCAGAATTAGGATCTATAAGAAAGGGAATGAATAATTGTTGCAATAAAACCCAAGTTGACTGGGAGCAGATTGATCAGAAACATTTATTAGTTCTGATTGGGGTTTTGGCACACTCCGATTTTTAGATGTAAGAGGCAAATGGCACACAGACACATGCAAGGCTCATGTTACAATTTTTCCCAATGAAGGACACATTTGGTGGAAGTGTGGGAGAGGGTCCAACCTCTTAACCCTCTTTTCTATCTCCATTCTTAAAAACATTGGAATGTGTCACTAAGTTAAATGATACGTGAGAAGAGACTCTTTGTCTGGTGGAAAAGGTATTCTGTGAGTGGAACAGAGTTTCTCCCACTCCCACTTAGAATGAAGAGAGAATGATCTTTGGTTTTCCATTATATATGTGAGAGGTTTGAAGAACAATGTGTGCAAAATAGTTGCTCATGCTACCTTGACTTTTTAATATCACTTTTGCTTGTCAACCTACCGTTCCCAGATAATGTCTTTGGGTCTCACTGCTAGGACTGCCATACTTAGCTCTAGTTCGGCAGGTTTGGAGAGGTAGGGCAACTTATCCAAGGTCCCACACCGAGATCAATAGAGGAGACAGACTAGATTGCAGGTCTCCTGACTTCTGGCCCAGCGTTCTTACTACAGCCTGTGCTGCCCCCAGTTCATTTACTTTGAGAAGAGTCTGTAAATAAATGTCCAGGATGTCGTTTGCTTACCCCATGCTCATGAATCAAACTGGTTCATCTCTCCGCTCCTGTTACCAGCACCCTCCCCATCTCCCACCCTACTTCCACATGCCACTTAAAAACCTACCTCTCCTGCTACTATTCAAGAGGCTGAAATATCAAGATCATCTAACTGGGGCTTGAGATAAATTACACTATGTTCCCTCAGAAATTACTTTGACACAAATAATTACTCCAGTGATAAATGGTGGAAAATACAGTGTTAAGTACAATCAGCAAATCTAAATGGCCTTAATCGGCATTACTAATTCTTGCACACAAATAATTATACTCCTCTCCTTCCAGATTTCAATTTTGGACATGCAAAGTCCACTTAGTTCACTGAAGCAGAAAGCAGAAGCCTTTACCGAAGTTGACAATCCACATAGCAACGTGTGGCCTACTTTACCTTAAATTCATCTTCACACTGCCCATATTGACTGTTAGCACAAAGCTCTGCATGTAGTAGGGTTTTTATGAGGGCTTGTTAAATGAATGGCTACTCATGACCAGTCTCAAATTTCCATCGTATTGTTTATTCCATGAGAATAAAATGTCTGATTTCACCTTCTGTTGTGATATGTAAGTCCTTATATACCTTAGTTTATTAAATGGATTCAAGTCTGCCTCTCCCAAAACATACCAATTCTGGAAAAGCCCCTGAAGATGCTGTACCCTATAACCTTGCTACTTAAAGTGTGGTTCATAGACCAGAAGCATCAGCATCACCTGGGAGCTTGTCCAAAATGCAGACCCTCAGGCCCCACTGCAGACATCTAGAATCAGAATCCACATTCCCATGATCCCCATGTGATTCATGTGCACATAAAAGCTTGAGAAGCAATAAATAAATAAATAAATAAATAAATAAATAATAAATAAATAAATAAACTTGAGAAGCACTGTGCTGTGGGAACAGTTGTCATTCCTGTCACCAGGCACTAATAGTCACACTGCAGAGTCCAGTCTGCAAACATGTTCTGAGTCCCTATGGGTCTATTAGGCACTGTGGAAAATACAAAAAAGGAAAATACATGTTTTTTTTTTCTTTTACCCAGGACAATATGTAATCTAATCCTAAATTGTGTACTTTATATTGCAATAATGCAATCATAAGGAAGATGAGGTGGGTTGAGTTATTCAAGAAAGGCTTTTCAGAAATGGGAGTTATGTACAGGTTACCAATCAATATTTTGGGAAGTAGGGAAAACTGGTAACAACAGCTAATGTTTATCAAGTGCTTCCATTTGTCAAGGCCCTAGGTTTCACTTTTTAATATATTATGCCACTTAATCTTTGCATTAACTCAGTGAGTTGATACAGTGCTGTGGCTAAGTGCGCCAGCTCTGAAAGCAGACAGTCTGGGATTAATCCCACCTTTACTATTCACTAGCTGTGTGATCATGGGCAAGATACTGAAACTCTCTGTGCCTTAGTTCCTTCCTCTATAAAATGGAAATAGTAGCACCTACCTCAGAGGATAGCTACCCATGAGAATTAAAGGAGTTGAAATGTATGAACACTGAGAACAATGTCTAGTGCATAGCGACCATCTAATAAATATCAGATATTACTATTTTCATTTTATGAATGGGGAAACTGATGCACAGAGAGGTTGAATAGCTTTTCCAGAGGCACACAGCTTACAGGTGGTAGAGTTAGAACTTGAACACTGCTTTGCGTGACTACAGAGCCCATACTCTTTTTTTAAAAAAGATTTTATTTATTTGAGAGAGAGTGAGCTGGGGGGCAGGGCAGAGAGAGAGGGAGAAAGAGAATCTCAAGCAGACTCCATGCTGAGTGCAGAGCCCAACGTGGAGCTCAATCCCACAATCGGGAGATCCTGACCTGAGCCAAAATCAAGAGTCAGACGCTCAACTGACTGAGCCACCCAGGCGCCCCTAGAGCCCACACTCTTAAATCCATTACATAACTTAAAATGTGCCTGAGGAGGGAGAAGGAGAAAACAACTCTAAATCTAAATTTCTCAAATTACTGTGAGCCCAATCTTACTGTTGATGCTAGGCCTACACAAGAATTAGCAGTTAAGGGGGCCTGGGTGGCTCAGTCTGTTAAGCATCTACCTTCAGCTTAGGTTGTGATTTCAGGGTCCTGGGATCAAGCCCTGTGTCAGACTCCCTGCTCAATGGGGAGTCTGCTTCTCCCTCTCACTCTGCCTCTCCCCGCTGCTTGTGCTCTTTCTCTCAAATAAATAAGTAAAATCTTTAAAAGAAAAAAAAGAATTAGACGGTTAGCTGAAAATGTTTGTGGTAATGTCTTCATATAAGATTTCAAGCAGATTTCATTGTTTGAAACAAAGTTCATAAAAACTTTTGTTTTTCAGTGAGTGGGTATTGCTTTATCCAGTAATTCCCACTCTTCTGCCTGGATAACTTCATGGCCAGTGGCAGAGACATCCTAGATAGCTTACAAGAGTAAGGGGTTCAGGTTGTTCCCAAGGCCTAGAATAAAGATATCTGCCCCTGATGAGCCTATTACAGAATAAATGAAGCTTCTGGGCAAACCATGCCTTTAAGAGACAGATCTGAAAATGTTCAGAATACTTTGGAATCATATTTTAGTCATAGAGTCAGATGTCACTGGATTAAAGAGTAGATTTTGGTTCTTTTTAGACTTGGGTTCTCATTCAGATAAAATGAATTCAGTGTTCAATTTTTGGCTAAGCTCTCTTCTATGTCACCTTGAGTCAATCAGTATCCTCTTCTGGACCTCGGTTTCCATGTCTATAAAGTAAGACTGATTGGATTGTCTTTAAATGTCTTTCCAACCCCAATATATTCTCTATAGTTTTGAAAGCATCTTTCATTCATACCAGTTTTCTCCTCCCAGGTCTCTAGTGAGGTAGGAAGAGGTAGGCTCTGGAACCACACAGACCTAGGACTGCCTCCTTGCTCCCAGCAGAAGCTGGGTGATCTTGGCCAAAACATGCCCCTCTCTGGACCTTAATGTCCTCTTAGAGCTAATAATATTCCCATCCCCCTGGGTTGCTGGTAGTTTTATATAGTAGAAGGCATTCACTCAGTTTACTGCTGTAAATCTCTTCCTGACATTCTGAGGATCGTTATATGGGTCTATCACTCTATCAACACTGAGCCACTTTTGTGCGCTAAGAGAAGTCAAGGGTAACCTGGGCCCGTGTGTTCTTCTAATACTGAAATATTTCCCTCTAAGCCAGAAGTTTCCATTGAGGGCCTTTAATCTCTTGATAAGGTCAGAGAAAGTCTGGGGAAGCAGCTCTTTCAAAGGTCATGGTTTTCCCCTTGGTGATTTTATCCTCTAAGCCTGAAAGGACAAGTGTCCACCATTACACACCTACAACAGGATTTCTTTCCTATGGCCCGGGTGCCCAGGGAGTGTTTCAAATTCGCGTTTTGGAGCATAAAATTTCCACTGCCAGGCCCTTCACTATTTCTCACCCCTGAAGGGTCTCCTATTACTTTCAAGGACTACTGAAAAATTTCTTTAAAGTCACATTAATTTTAGTGTATTTAGATTTTATTCAGATATGACCTGTGGCACTTTGAGGGAAAGATAGGCTGCAGGATCTAGCAAGGGTATGTCCAGGCTCCTGATCAATCACTTTGGGAAGCAAAATTACTCAGTAGTGGGCAGAATATAAGTTTGATCAACCAAACAAGCATAAAATCACTCATTTGTTTCCAGAGGAGTGCTTTGGTCCAAGTAGGAGGGCTTAGTTCTCCGGAGTCAGAGGGAGATGGTTCTCCCTAGTCAGAGAAATGAAAGGACACTTTCAAGGAATACTTGTCACCTTGGTTTGGGTGACAATGGGCTGGGTTCAGAAAAGGATATGAAAGTGAATTAAATGTATGATTCACCCAGTGAGATATCTGCTGGCAATGGTCTGTCATCTACTTTGAGAGTCACATGCCTCACCATTTAAACATTTTAAGGGAACATGTATCTGGGAAGGCACTGTGGTTAACAGGTCCATCCCTTTCCATGAAGTTCTTTCTATGCTCCATGCTTTGCATCATTACTGATTTCAGGCAGGGTCAGTACTGGCCTAGTGCTTTGCAATAATGCCATGTTGTTTGATCCCACAATCTCAACCCCTCTACCCCGATGTCTGATTTCCATGCCCCAGGAACATCCTGGCTTACTTCCGACATTCCTCTATGGGGAGAGTCTCCCACAACCCAAAGGCTCCAGTTTTAGTGCTAAGCCCAAGGAGAATCCAATGAAGGTATACAATGTGTCTGCCTTAATTTCCGGTTTCAAAATAACATTCAGCTATCTTTTTATAGGAAAATCTCAATCATTCAGAGTCTGATGGGTCAGAATCTTCAAATAGCCAGAATTTTTGCCCAGAGTTTTTAGGAAAGAAAAAAGTGATTTAAAAAGAGAGGGAGAGAGAGCAGGTGATACCAGAGATTTGTAAAAGTGACAATTTCCTTGGGCTACACCAGGGTCAGTACACACTTGGCCAACTGCTTTTACTTTTGACTTCTGTAGTCCTGGGCAAGGAATACCTATGTTCAGATGGATAATCCTGAGATATTGGAAGATCCCATACCACCAAGAAAGATTCCACAATATTCATTTGGTTATATTTGTTAAGGAAGAAATGTGGACTTACATGCGTTAGAGATATTTTCTATAGCATCTCAATAATAACACAAGGACTTTCTGTCAAGCACTCAGGCACCCAGAATATTCCATACACATTACTGGAAGGCACTTTCCTCCTCCTCTTCCGTCTCCAATTCTCTGAGCATGCCACATTCCCCTCTGGCCCTCAGTATGTGCACCCGTAATATAAAAATATTAGATTAGATGATATTTAAGGTCCCTTTCCATTCTGATGTTCTATGACTATTTCATCTCTACAATCTCTTCCATGGTCTCTGCATTTTTGGCATTATGCATAATTCTAGCAGGGCCTACCTCTATCATTTGGTGCCTTTGATGTACCAAAAACCAGGGAGACAGTCTTGGGACTATTAGCCCAGGTTGACTAAGGGCAGAGGTTTTGCTGAGCCTGTCTGTGGAAGGCTATCAGAGTCCTTTTGATGACTATCCTCAAGAGAGCTGATGAGGCCACCTCCCATGTAAGAACGGAAGTCCATCTGACATGCATGGAATTATTAAATAAGAATTAAATAAAAAGAAGTTTGGCAACTGCTTCCAAGAGGGTTAGACTGGCCTGGAGCAAGTTTGAGATTAAGTTTGCATTATTAATTGAAAGGCAAGAGAGTCTTGGAATAAATCAGATAAAATAATAAAAAGATGATTTTACTTACTGTCAATAATGCCACAGGCAGTCCTGGGATTTGGTGGCAATCTTAACAAAAATGCCTTATCTTCTTAAGATTTTTTTCTGCCAACTCTCAGCAGGTCCAAAATGCATTTCTGGTCCTTCTTCCCCTAAACAGCGATAGTATAAAGCTTCAGTGGCAGGAAAATAAACCTTGAAAGTTCTATAATGATAAATATTTCTGAGGCCATCACTTATCCCCCAAGTAAACGTAGCACCTGGATACTTCCTCCCATTAGAAGAATTTGCCTAGAAGCTTGTCTGAGCCAGTCATTAAACTTGGGACTTAGGCTTCTAGGAGTCTAAGAAAAACCTACTTTCAAATCAAGTTTATACCAGCTGATCTGATTTTGAACCCATGCCCACCCAAGACCAAAGTAAAACTCTGCCACCAATTCTGACTGCTGGTGGGGGTGACTTGTTCCAGTTACTAAGGGGTGTGGTGCCAAGACGTGGGAGCTAACAGAACAAAGCAAAACATCAGCAAGGCCAAGAAATCAAAAGAATGACTGCATGATCACTCTATTGTCTGTATCAGTTATATATCACAACATATAGATTTTTCTACACATATCCAAAAGTTTTTGTACAAGAATAAACCCCAAGACTTGAGAAGACATGTCTCCTGTATCCTAGTAATTGGGGTTACTTACCCTCAATGCCAATACGGCTTTTGAGTTGGAACATTAACATCCATGTTTCATAATTACTTTTTTCCCCAATATGCCAAATGTCCTCTGTTTCCTTTCCATTTGTCTTTTAAAACTGACAAACCACGCCCCACCGCCTCTGCACTAGGGAAGATTTGGGGGAGTGCAATTCTACAGAGGTGAATGTTTTGTATAAGTCTGAGAGGTGAGCATGGAGTCATGAGTCCAAACTGCACGAGAGATGAGCATAAGAAAATGGGACGGTTTCACATTTCCTCTAGCACCAGGCCTTTGTATTTAAATCCATTCCTGTATCATGAGGATACATATTCAATTATAAAGCATAAAAAAATTGCCAAAATTAACTATAAGTGAATTGAAGTGTATCCATTATTCAGTGCCGTTCACACCCTGGATTCCCTGTCCCTATTGCAAATAATCCAGAACAGCACATTTTAAAGAGCAGGTAGACAGAATGGCTGGAGATGGGAGGCCGGGGGAAGCAGGGTTGGGTAGATTAAATGGTCTATTGAGACCTCCACTTGCTCTATCATTCTGTTAGGAGTCATTGATGTTAATGCTCTTGGACTGTTCTGTGTGGATAAGGCAAATTGTAATAGACCCACAAATTGATCATTCAAAAATCTGAGGCCTGTTTTGAAAGATGGTGCTTAAGGTCTTTTTTTATTCATCCCTTGGGTACGTGGATAATTCAAAGGCAAGTACTAGACATATCTGTTGGGTCTGTCTGAATAATTGGCCAGTTTGATCTTTAATATTATACAGTTACTACTTTAGATTTATCTAAGTCTTTGTTTCCCTTTATGTCACCAGATCACATATTGCTATCACATCACACATCAAATACAAGGCTCAGAGGGCAGAACAGGTGACGATTATGACTGTGTACCAGACACACTCTTCTCTAGTAGGAAGGGAGTAAACTAACATTTAATGAGCATCTACTATGTGTCAGACACTGTGCTAAGGAATTTTGCATACATCATCTAGAGCATGTTCTGTATTGAAGGCAAGGGTTGATCTAGTCAAAGAATAGATAGTGCTTGGGAGAGGAAGAAGGGGAAGGTGTTGTATTTGGGAATCAACGAGTCCAACAACAAAATATGGATCCAAAAAGTACCAGCAGAGTCCCAGAGGAGTTTGCCTTCCAGAGAGATACCAACATCCTTGGCCAGCTAAAGATAGGCTCGGGGAGGCTCAGGGAAAGATGCACATCTTTTGAAATGATCACATTTCAAGCAAGCTACATTGAGCTTGCTCAGCACTACAGACAGAGGAGGGAGGCCTGGGGGTGGACCCACACACTTGTACCCACCCAGCTGTGCCCACATATCTGCCACCTCCAGATAACCCTCTCTCTGGCCCTGGGACACAGGCTGATCACACACCATTTCCTGAAAAGAATTCTCTGTCTTGCACCAGGGACTTTGGCAGAAGACTGGGGAGTTTGCTTTGTGTATCCTTTGGCATTCAAGTGAGGAGCTAATGCCCAAAACTTGGAGCCAAGGGAGGTTTGTCCAAGTGCCTGACCTAGAAGGGCCATAACTTCACTTCTTTTCTAATTAGGATAATTAACCTCCCCTGCTCATTCATTCTATTCCGATCCAAAAAGCTTAAATTAAAATGGCACAGGGGACTGCCAGGCTCTAGGGACAGAAACCATTTACAAGCCTTTCATCTCCATGCAATCACCATCGAGGCAAAGTCAGGACAAAGTCCTCACAGTGTCTTCACCCTGGAAACAACCTTGGAATGCCTTCAGGGCCACTTTCAGAATTTTCATTCATGTCCATATCCCATCAGCTAGCAAATTTTGCTCAGCTTCATAGAACTTGCTGACTAACTTTGGAGTTGGTGTTGGGGGGATGCTCACAGAAGGTAGCATTTCTTTCTGTCTTGTCATGTGGGTTTTGTGGTTGGTTCAAGGAGAACGAAAACTGGATGGCTTCAAGTTGGTAGGATTTGATGTGGGATTTATGGAATGTGTTCTTTGGCTACAACCACTGGAGGCAAAATTTCAGGAGCCTTTCAAAAACTGGAATCCAATAGAAGCATCTCACATAAGACAGAGACACAACTGAGGGGTACCTATATTGCGTTAACTCCCCATATCTCCCCTCTGAGTGGGGAGATCAAGTATCTACAGCTTCCATGCTGCCTAGGCAGGTAGCTCTGGGTATAGTCCTCTGGATCTTTTGTTCCTCTTTACTACAGGACTCAGTCCAGGGTCTTCCCTACATGCAGCCCTTCATGCCTGTGGGGGAAGCCACTATGCTCTATAATCTTTCTGCCAAGAACTCTTTGACTATGGCCCCTTGTGAGCCTCCATGGCTGATGGGAAAGGCAAGACAACAGAGTTATAGATGAGATTAGGCTGCCCATTTGGCCTAAGCAGTAAAGAGTTCTATCTAGCCCGTTAATGCTAGGATCTAGGATTTTCCCTGGGACTATCTTGGTTGGAGCCTTGAAATATCCCCAGTAGATGAAGACCCTGACTTGCTTCTCAGTATGTCATAGAACCATCAGTGTAAATTTATCAGCATGTTGTCAAGAGACTTGTTCTGGGCCTAGCTCGAGCACGTGAGTCACTCTCTGGCCTTTGCCAATTCATGCCCAGGTCCCCTCCGGGCCCTACACTATTTACTTCCCATCCATAACCTCTTCCAAAGCCTAGGCTTTCCCTCCTTCTGAATCACCCATCTGTGTTAACAAACCGAAGTGTGGTTCTCAGTAGATATATAATAATGGCCAGACCAGTGCTTCTTAAATTCTGATGTGCTTACAGATCCCTGGGGAGCTTATTAAAAGGTAGATTCTGATTCATTTAAGCCTGGGGTGGGACCCGAGAGTCTGCATTTCTAACAAGCAGCCTTGGTGATGCCACTGTCGCTGGTCCATGAAGCATACTTTAAGTGGCAAATATGCTGATCTAAGGGCCATACTTTAAGTAGTGAGAACATCTGCCATCTTCTGAATGAGTTAAACCCAACCACGCTGCTTGGAGTAAGAGATAGTGACCTCTCTTCTTGGCAGCTAACAATAGCATCCTTTTATGCTGAGGCTAAAATAATCCTCTAGTGTAACCAGAGCTATGCAGAGGGTGTGGCAAATGTGGACCTTGGCATAGACGATCTTTCTTGGGACCTGGGTTACTTGAATAAACCTTCCTGGGCACCTGCCCTGCTTCCTGAAGCCAATCATGCGGGCCAAACTCATTTTGGGTCCAGCCACACCATTTATCGCATCTCCTTTCACAGTGGCTCTGGAAGGCTGCTGCCGCCACATCACTCATGCTGTGATCTGCATCAGTGGTTAAGACAATGGAAGCAGATACATCATCCAAGGCACAATCCATTTATTTCATGCTGAAAAAAATGATCTTCTATCCAAGTGGGGCCAGCTAAGCTGGGCAGTTGCCACAGCTTTGAGTTTATAGGAAATATGCCTTTTGCACTATTTAGCTCCTCAGTGGAGAGCAATGTACCCCTAGAGGAGGCCCCAGATGTCATTAGTGCATCAATAGCAGGCTGGACAGAGCAAGCCCATTTCTCCCCTGAGGCACAAGGTGTATAACTCCTGGGGTTGTTAAAACATAAATTTGCTGGAGAAACACATCGCCTTGGTTCTCTCCTAAAGTAATTCCTGAATCCTTTCTTCTTTAGCTTTGTGGCTGATTGTGTTCTTTACTCAAAATAAACCTTAAAGAACACTGTATTTGGTTTAGGGGATGCTCTATTACATTGATATTTGCAGAGCTAAACACTGCAGATGGGAAGATTCCCCTAAGAAGATTCCAGAGCATTATGATTATGTGGTTTTGAGCCAAAATATAAACATGTTTTATGGCCTAAGGGAGTTGTCAAGCAATGTTTTAAAATACACTGGCAAATTTAAGATGGTTTTAAAAGTAGGCCTACTTGAGGATCCAGAATGGTCCCATATCTACCCTCCCCAGTAGCTGCCTGGGAACAAGTACTGCTGGACTGGCTCATTGCTGGCTCCGGTAGGATCTCCAAGCCAAAATATTCATCATTAACTGTTTTCCTCTTGTCCACTGTCCCTGCCCTCCTATGCCGGTTACTTAACTCTCCTGGAGGACTTAATAAATACTTTCATCTGCATAGGACCCTACAACTCCACCTCTCCTTCAAAATGATACATAGACCTAGCCCACTGGCCAGTGGGATCAAATTTCCAGCCAAGAGGAACTCACTTAGCCATTTTGTTAAGTTCTGTCACTGAGCACTTTGCCTCAATGAGCACAGAAGCTTTTGGGGCATGGTTGACTAGTCCCTCCACTAACCCAATCATTATGATGACTAGCTACATGGTTCCTAATTAGATTCATTTTATTCAAATAAATTCCTCGCCAGTGCCGGTTCCCAGCAGTCCATCACTAGAGTCAGCATCTTAACTGTAAGTGATTCAGGGTTCTCCCTCTGTAAACCTCCCAGATTCTAGTTTGCTGAAGCACTCCTTAATTCAGTCATAACCGTAAGAGTTGTTTGTCATTTGCAACTCATTAACTCAGTGAGGTAGATCCCCCGGCTAAATGAAACCCAGGCCATGACTTTGACTGCTGCTAGGGCCAGTTAGCCTCCTTTTTGTCCATGGGTCTCTATTTTCCCTACATCTTGGCCAGCCAACCTTCTTAGTAATTTGTGCCATGGGTGGCAAAACAAGGGGGGTTTAATGGTGAGGCTGGCTTTGTTTGCACCTCTTAACCTCACACTCATAGCTCGAGCTAAAGTGTCCATTTCCAAGCGAAACACTAATTAGCAACAATGAGGGTAAGTGAACAGACATTTTTATAAAGATCTTTACTCACCGTCCCTCTTTCAGATTATCTTTCCTTTCCTCTAAGTCCTAGCCTCCGTTTGTCTCTTAGCAGAATAGAATCTTCTTGATCCACCCTCTCCAAACTGTCTGACAGTACCTATAGAATACAGTTCTTAAGGGACCCCTCAAAATAGAATATTGAGGAAACTAAGTCCCAGAATGGGAAAGGAACAACCACAAGCTCACCCAGTTAATGAGCCACTCAAGATTTTCTTAGAAGGTAAATCCTAGATTGCAAGCAAGTGGAAACATTTATAATACCTCCTCTGAACTTTATCCTAGAGGCAAAGACAAACTTTTGAAGGTTTTTGAGAATGAGTATGGCTATTATATAATCAAAAGAATGAGAACGTGAAAGCCGGTCTTAGTGAGCAGCTTGGACAGAAGGGGAAGGACTGTTTGCACAGCCCAAGCAAATACCAGTAATAACTTTAAAATAGCTGGTAGTCATGGGAATATAAAGAAAGGTGAAGACACAGAAAGGATGAATTAGTTTCACTTCATGTTTGCTTAAGACAATGGAAGAGTCACAGATAATGCTCAGATTTGATAACTAGGAAATTTGACAGAAATAAGGAAGTCAGAAAAAAACAGCTACTTTGGAGGCAGGGGGCATCTGAGACAGTGTGAGAAATAAATAAGGGCACAAGCAACGATAAAAACCCACCCAATCTAGTAACTCCAGCTCAACTCCAAAGGTGGTGATTAACTGATGAGCGATATGCCATTATCCAGAGAACCCTGACTGTGTTCCTGTTAAGCATTCACTTACAGTTGATTGCGCGGCATGCATCCTAGAAGGCCTGAAAAATCCTGGGTGTCTTCAGGTAGTTATACAACAATGTGTTTTAAAGTCCTCTCTGTCATGAAGAAATATGTAGAAAAATGTATGACTCCATAGTCCATGAACAAGTGCACATGTTGGAGTAATTTCAGCCACTGATGAGGAGAAAGGAGAGTGTGAGCTTGGAAGCCAGGCCTGGGTGTGGATCCCAGCTCCAAAATATACTTGTTATGTGCATTTATTTATAAACACATACCTCTCTGAGGCTCAGTTTCCTCATCTGTTCATTGGGGATAACTACTTTGCCTAGAATTGTTGGGAGGATTAGATGTAATAATGTGTACAAGGGCTTAGCACAGTGCTGAGCCCAAAGTAGGCAATGTGAATTTATACTCCTGTCCCAAACTTGGCAGGGAAAGTAAAAGCAGTTCAACTTAAAATCTGAGGAATTGGGGCACCTGGGTGGCTCAGTCGTTAAGCATCTGCCTTCAGCTCAGGTCATGATCCCAGGGCCCTGGGATCAAGACCCGCATCGGGCTCTCTGCTCTGCAGGAAGCCTGCTTCTCCCTCTCCCACTCCCCCTGCTTGTGTTCCCTCTCTCGCTGTGTCTCTCTCTGTCAAATAAATAAATAAAATCTTTAAAAATAAATAAATAAAATCTGAGGAATTAGGGGCACCCTGGTGGCTCAGTCGGTTGAGCGTCCGACTCTTGGTTTTGGCTCAGGTCATGATCTCAGGGTGGTGGGATCGAGCCCCTTATCGGGCTCTGTGCTCAGCTCAGAGTCTGCTTGAGATTCTTTCCCTCTCCCTTGCCTTCCCCCTGCTCCCACCGCTTGCCTTCTCTCTCTCTCTAAAATAAATAAATAAAATCTTTAAAAATCTGAGGAATGAGAATGAAAATTTATATCTGATAATTCAAAAAAAAATCTGTTATTCCAGCAATGGCTTAAAGGTGGCATTCAACCATAACTCCTGAGAGATAGTGTTCACCTTCTGTAGTCTAAGATTCTCAAGCAAATAGAGGATGGGTGTGAGAGCATGGAACCTTCATTTCCCCACCATCTCAATCAGGTGAGCTGTTTGATGAGATATGTGTTGAGCTGAGTTTTAATGAATGAGCGGCTGATGGGATGGAAGTGAGGCTTTTTTAGGTGTGGAGGGCAGCCATAGTAAGTCACTAGAAATTGAAGATGCTGGAGAAAGCTGTGTCCTGCATGAGGACTGTGTGATTAGGCAGGATGAATCAAGCCACGAGTTTCAAAGCCTGTGTAGATTAGAATGGGCCACAGCACCAAAGGGGAGTCCCAGTTAGATTTGAGGAGGAAGAGATGCTCTAATACACAAACTTACCTGTAGAATCCCTGGCTCCTCCTTGCAAAGGTATTGAAGCAAAGAGGAGCACAGCCCTTAAGGGAGTCACCGAAGTCTTATAGGCAAAGCTACATGCAATACCCACAAAAATTTTCCGGTTGGATTTTAACTTTTACTCAATACCAAAATGAACCTTTATCCAGAAAACACAACAGAAACATCATTTCACATTACTATTGAAAGTTAAAACAAGAAAAGGGTTGTGGTCATTGTCAAGTTGGGATCCACCACTGGATAAACCATTTTCTCCCTCTAGACTCCCGTTTCTCATTTGTACAATGAAGAGATGGGACCATCGCTAAATTCTGGCTCTCATATTTGAGAATGCTAAGAGACTTGGGAGAATCCTGGCCATCTCAGACAACCTAACTTCTCTACAGTTCAGGCAAGATTCAGCCACTCTTCTGGGAGCCCAAGGCCTGCACGAGATGAAACACTAGCCTCTAACCCTCCACATACTGTTAAATCCACTGTCATATCCCCATTGGAAAAACTCAATTGAAAGAAAACAACTAATCAAAATGAGTTGATCTTGGTGATGTTTTTATGTGTGTGTTTCTTTTTTTAGTCTGAGAGGGCACATGCAAATGCTTATTTACCTTGTAAGTTCTGAACATCCCACTTTGGATGTTTCCCAAGCAGTTTTTAGACCACAGGATTAAGTCAAAGGAAAGTTTCTTAAAGGAAAAGTGTGCTCTCTGTTGTCCTTAGGACTGTATCTTTAGCCCGTCTGTATCCTCTAGGCAAAAGCTTGCCCTTAATATTACCTTTGACAGCCTTCCAATTGTATCAGGATCAAGAAATCTCTGCACTTCCAGGCAGAATAAGCCACAGTCCTTTCCAGTCACATCCAGACCCCTTTCATCTTTGACATAAATCTGCCTTCACTTTCGACCTCCTCTCTTCCTTGCTGGTAGCCAGCATCCATGCCTCACCCCCAAAACTCGGGAATGTTAAGAGGTTTGGCTTAGCCTTGCCTTCTCAAAATTAAGAATGTCAAAGAATGTTTCCAGAGAAGTCACTCTCCTGGTAAGAAATCTTTTTCTTAATAAAAGGCAAGCACATATTTTCTGAGCTTAAGTCCCACCTCAGTCAATTCACCTTACTTCTCCATAGGCACAAGCCACAATGTAAACTATAAACTACTGTGTCCAAAGGGAAGCCCATAATGTGGATGCTTAATGCAAAATACACCCACTTCTGGGAATCCATTCAGAATTCCTCCCCTGCTGGAGGAGGGATGGCAGGGTAAGGGGTTATCTTTATTGTGGCCACTAGGTTCTATTTGGAATAGCTTGGGCTTGGGGAGAAGATATACTGTGGCTGATTGGTAGCACTTCTTCCCCCAACCCATAAGTGGGGCCCCCTTTTAATCATGTGAAAAGCCTTCCCACCACCCCACTCAACCAGAGCTGGCTAGTGCATTATTTGGTTGACATCTATAGTCAGCTCTCCTCCAGCTGCCCATAAAGTGCCTGCTAACACCCAGGCCACTCACCACTTGCTTTACTAGGAGATTCAGTCACATGAGTACTGAAAATTACTGATTTCAAGGGGATTAAAAGCCAAGTGAGGAAATGCTAAATAAGAAGCCTCTCAATGGGCACAATCAATCACCACATGACATCTTTTAAGTGCACAGCAGTCCCCAGAGCAGCTTTGAGATGACTTGGACCCTCTATGAGTTTGCATTGCAGGCAGTCCATCCCAGGACAATTACCTAGATACCAAATAGAAACATGAAAGAATTGTGCCCAAGAATTGTAGTATCCCCTTTAATCCAAATTCCAGTTGCTTTCAGTTGTTTCTATTTTTTTTAGATTTCTTTTCTTTTAATTGAGGTAAAATTGGTATATAATATTATATAAGTTTCAGGTGTACAACATTATAAGTCATTATCTGTGTGCACTACAAACTGATCACAAGTAAAAGTCTAGTTACCATCCATCACCATTTGACCCCTTTTGCTCTTTTTGCCCACCCTCCACCCCTCCCTTCCCCTCTGGTAACCACCAATCTGTTCTCTGTGTCTGTGAGTTTGTTTTTGTTTTGTTTCTTCACTTGTTTCACTTTTTTAAAATTCCATATATGAGTGTCTTTCTCTGTCTGACTTCTTTCATTTAGCATAATACCTTCGAGGTCCATCCATGTTGTTTTAGTGATAAGATTTCATTCTTTTTATGGCTGAGTAATATTCTATCATATATAGATAGATAGATAGATAGATGGATACATATATATACACATACATATATGTGCATATATACCATATCTTTTTAAAAAATATTTTATATATTTATCTGAGAGAGAGTGAGAGCATGAGTGGAGGAGAGGGGCAGAGGAAGAGGGAGAACCAGATGCCCTGTTGAGCAGGGAGCCCGAGGTGGGGCTCAATCCCAAGACCCTGAGATCATGACCTGAGCCAAAGGCAGACAGATGCTTAACCGACTGAGCCACCCAGGCATCCCTATACCATATCTTTTTTATCCATTGATGGACATTTAGGTTGTTTCCATGTCTTGGCTGTTGTAAATAATGTTTCAGTGAACACAGGGGTGCATGTATCTTTTTGAATCAGCCTTTTTCTATTTTTCAGATAAATATCCAGAAGTGGACTTACTGGATCATATGATTATTTTTAATTTTTTGAGGAATCTCCATTCTGTTTTTCACAGTGGCTGCCCCAATTTACATTCCCACCAACAGTGCATGAGGGTTCCTTTTCCTCCACATCCTCTCCAACACTTTTTGCTTCTTGTCTTTTTTTAAGATTTTATTTATTTATTTTAGAGAGAGAGAGCTTGAGCAGGGGGAAGGACAGAGAGAGAGAATCTCAAGCAGACTCTACGCCCAGCACAGAGCCTAACGCAGGGCCCGATGTCACAACTCTGAGATCACAACCTGAGCCAAAATCAAGAGTTGGACACTTAGCCAACTGAGCCACCAGGTGCCCCTTGTCTTTTTGATAAAAGCCATTCTAACCTAACCAGTGTGAGGTGATATCTTATTGCGGTTTCAATTGCATTTCCCTAACAATCTGATGCTGAACATCTTTTCATGTGCCTGTTGTCCATCTGTATTCTTTGAAAAAATGTCTTTTCAGATTCTCTGCTCATTTTTTAATCAGATTGTTTGTTTTCATTGGTGGTGAGTTGTATGAGTTCTTTATATATTTTGGATATTAATGCCTTGTTGGCTATACGATTTGCAAAAATCTTTTTCCATTCAATAGGTTGCCTTTTCATTTTGATGATGGTTACTTTCACTGTGCAAAAGCTTTTTAGTTTGTTGTAATCCCATTTTTTAATTTTTGCTTTTGTTTCTTTATTATTTTTTTTTCTATCAGACCTTGTGTGGTTGAGGATCAGAAAGCTTGCCTGTTCTGTTTTTTCCAGACATTAAGCAAATCTACTCCAGATGGTCTTCTAAATTTCCTCTCAGCTGACAATGTAAACCAAGTTTACTTTCACTCAACAACACTATCTATCTGGGTGTATCTCTATGGTGCCCTCTCAGCTTATGATGAGGAGACTAGAGGAGAATGTAATTCACCAGCAAGGAGAGAAAGTTCATAATGAAGACTAGGATGAAAAAGAAAAATGGAAAGGCAGGATTACATGCACCGCCCATTTCAGAGCCAACTTTAAACTTGACAAGTAGTTTGTCAGTAGTTGCCACTTCGAGGGGGATATTTGGGTCTTAGGAATACCTCAGGCTGCCAAACAATACCTCCTGCTTACTATTGTCTACAATTTCTCCATTAGAGTTTGCCCCTTTACTTTCAGGCTTTGACTCTACTTTAAAACATAAATCTTTCATGGAAGAGGTCACAATTAAGCTTTAATCTGTCACGGGCAGTCTAGTATGAGTAAAGGGGTTGGTGTGGAGGGAGGATTTGTACTGGGAAAGAGGAAAAGGACATAGAACCGGGACATGGAGGGGGGGGCACCTTCTGTTCACTGACTCCCAAATTAGCTAAGTTCCCATCCTAATAATGCAGCTGCAAGGAAGAGAAGATTTGCAGAGGGTCAGTTCTTAATTAAAGGGAAACTTAAACAAACACAATTATGAGGCATGAAGACCTCAGGGAAATCTTAATTCGCTAAGGGTAAATTGGGCTGGGCGTGGGTGAATATTTGTTTTTATCCTGTTCCATAAAATCCACAGACTGACATCCATATGCAAACACAGAGGGGTTCTTGATCTTCCCATCCTGAGCTCCTCATACACAAAAGAGTTTCTGCATTAACATCTCAAATGTAGACAACCACTATATTGATTTTGGTAGAAACCAAATGTGTTTAAATCAAGTTAAAACAAAACAGACAACAACAAAATGACAAAATGTAGATTCAAATGGTCTATCGGAATCTTTCCATGAATTCTTTTTAAAGAAAAGTACATTTTTGGGGTGCCTGGCTGGCTCAGTCGATTAAGCATCTGACTCTTGATTTCGGCTCAGGTCATGATCTCAGGGTCGTGAGATGGAGCCCCATGTGCTCTGTGCTCCGTGGGAGCCTACTTGAGGAGTCTCCCTCTCCCTCTGCCCCTCCCCTCCACCATGCTCTCTAAATAAATAAATAAATAAATAAATAAATAAATCTTAAAAGAAAAGTACGTTTGTAATATGAATAAACATACCCTGAAGTATTGGGTTTGAGTTCAGATCTTTGAATATCAGGTTTCTTAGATATGACAAAACATAACCCAAAATAACTGAATTGGGCTTCTCACCTCTTTCCTCTGCCTCCATTTTTCTGCTCTTCACTTGTATCTCAGAAACCATCTTCATATTCCATATGTAGCTTCCCCCATTCACTTACTTTGCCAAAATATACTAGAAAAATTTACCTGAAATTCCATGGAGACCAAAGAAGCTGTGAGAAATGAGGAGAGTGGTTCACATAAGTTTTAGGTTTAAAGCTCAGGTGAACACTAAAATAAGAGCAGAAGAGAAATTTTCATTTGCTCTTTTTATCTCACGTAATTTTTTGATGAACAAGAATATTAATTTCATAAAATGTTAAACTTCTGTTCATTAAAACATGTCACAGACAACATTAAATGTCAAATAAACTGAATTAAAATATATGTGACATATAGTACAGACACTTAATATCATTAATATATTAGGACTGTTATGAATCAATAAGAAAGCCATCAAGGCGCCTGACTGGCTCAGTCAGTAAAGCATGCGACTCTTGACCTCAGGGTCATGAGTTCGAGCCACACGTTGGGCATAGAGCCTACTTAAAAAAAATAATAAAAATAATTTAAAAAAGAAAAAAAAGAACACCATTAATATCACAGTAGAAATCTGAACAAAGGAAATAAACAGGAAATTATCAAAAGAAGGAATAAACATGGACACAAAAATTTTTTTAAATCATTAACTTTACTAACAATCAAAGAAATGCTAATAAGAAAGGGAATATTTTTATATCTCCCTATCAAATGGTCACATGTCTTATTCAGTGCTAACAAAAGGGCAGAGAGACAAGTACTCTTGTATTCTGCTGATGGGGACATAAAGTGGTACAACCTTTCTGGAGGGCAATTTGGCAATATGTATGAAAAGCCTTAAAAATGTCCATAAATGTTTGACCTGATATTACTACTTCTAGACGTTTATCCTGTGGAAATAATTAGAGATGCTATATGAATGTTGTTATCACAGCATTATTTGTAATAGGGAGAGATTAGAAACAATTGAAATTTTCATATTGGGGAATGATTAAATAAATATGTCTAAGGGATGGAATATTATGTAGCCATTAAAATCATGTCTGAAAACATTTAATAACATAAACGATGTTCAAGATACAATGTTAGCTTTTTATTTTTTTAAGATTTTTTATGTATTTATTTGACAGAAAGAGAGCACAAACAGAGGGAAAGCAGAGGGAGAGGGAGAAGCAGACCCCCCGCTGAGCAGGGGGCCCGATGCGGGGCCTGATTGGGATCATGACCTGAGCCGAAGGCAGCCGCTTAAACAGCTGAGCCACCCAGGCGCCCCAATGGTAGCTTTTTAAAGATAAGACACAGGGGCACCTGGGTGGCTCAGTCGTTAAGCGGCTGCCTTCGGCTCAGGTCATGATCCCAGGGTCCTGGGATCGAGCCCCGCATCGGGCTCCCTGCTCAGTGGAGAGCCTGCTTTTCCCTCTCCCACTCCCCCTGCTTGTGTTCCCTCTCTCGCTGTCTCTCTCTCCATCAAATAAATAAATAAATAAATAAAATCTTTTAAAAAATAAAAAATAAAGACAAGACACAAATAGTACAGTCTATTTTACTAAAAAAAAAAGTGCATGTGGTATATTTATATAAAATAAAATGGAAAGAACACATCAAATATTAACAGTGGTTATCCTTAAGGAACAGAGTCACTTATACTTGTATTTTATTTTTGATACTTTTTGTGTCTTTTCAAATGTCCAAAATGAGCACATATTAGTTTTATACTTAGAAAGAAAAACACAGATGCTACCTCAGAAGAGCAAAGACATTTGTAAAGTGCTTTGAACACATTAGGGTCTGCTTCCCACATACTCAATGTTCCCAGATTCCTCATCTACCACAGGAAGAAGCAATTCATAACCCTGGCCTGAGCCTTCCCCTCTCACCTTTGTACGTTTGTTTGTTTATTTCTGGAGGGTATATATCTCTTCTTGGATCATGCTTTTCTCACCCAGAACCTTTCCACCAGTCATGAAGGATACTAAGAAGAAACCTGATTCTGGGGCACCTGGGTGTCTCAGTAAGTTAAGCATCCAACTCTTGATTTCAGCTCAGGTCATTATCTCATGGACCTAAGATCAAGCCCTACATTGGGCTCCTCGCTTAGTGTGGAGTCTGCTTGTCCCTCTCCCTCCCCCGACTTGTTCTCTTTCTCTCTCTCAAATAAATAAATTAATTAATTAATTAAAATCTTTTTTAAAAAAAGGAAAGAAATCTGCTTCCACATACCTCACTGTATTGGGTAGCCATTAGAATAGGTCAACAGTTCTCAACCCTGGTTGTACATGAGGATCACCCAGGGAATTTAAAACAAAATAAAACAAAGCCTGGATCCAGGGTGAGGCTTGGGTATCCATTTTTTTAAAGCTTCCAAAGTGATTATAACGTGCAGCCAGAGTCGAGAGCCACAGAGGTAAGTAAAGATGCAGAAAAATAGAGTAATGCTTCCTTCAGCTGAAATCAGTTGAGTAACAGGCAGGATGGACCTGACCCCACACTCGACCGGCCTTGGAGATACCCACCAGCTACCAGCTGTTCATTTGTTAAATGCTGTAGCCTGAGGATCATAAAGCACATCACCAACTTTCAGAGCCATCATGTAAATGACGTCATGAGATAGGCAGACCCCAAAACAATGCTCAACATTCTTTTCCTTTCCTTCCAAACTGGCTTGTGTGAAGGCCACTGTTAAGATGCAACTGTGTTAGCTGGAGGGGCAACACATTAAAGCCATAGGCCATTCTTACACTGGCACCTGGAAAAGGACAGAGTGCTGAGAGAATGGGACAGAGGACGGGCAAGTTTATCGTTCTTCTGTTTTTAGATCAAATACTAAATTTGTTCAGCATGGAGCAGTTTTTCATTTCGTTTGTATAGTGAACAAAATCCTGACCTTCTTTCCCCCTGTGAAAATGATTTTGACAATTGTAGATTTGAGATACTTTTGTATCTGCTGCCATCCCTGCCATTAGGTCAACCCAATAGTCACAGATTGAATTCCCTGGGAGCAGCTTCTGAGATGGAGATCAGCAAGCTAAAGTTTCTCGGGGAGTATCTTCACTACCAACACTTGTGGAAGAAAAAGAAGGAAGCTGGTTTGGGCAGAAGGAGGAGCTGGGCTGTGGTGCTGTCCTAACAAGGCCTCCGCCTACCCTTCAGGGAGCTCTGAAGTTGGGAGGGCCCTTTAGAGTTATCCCATCTGGGGAGAAGGGGTTGGGCCTTTATACCCTGTAACAAGCGGTCACTGGATGCAGGCTGTTCTGGGTCGGGGGCATGACTTGAAGCTAGGCAGCTTTCTTCAGCCAACAACCTTTCCAGAAGCTGAAGGAATAAGCCCTTCGGTGCTGAAGGGGTATCTGGTGGTACAGCACAGCATCCCTACACTCGCCTTTCCCACAATGGCTTCCTTGTTTAGCAAGAGTAGCCCAGTGACCAGTCCAGTAGGATTGAGCTGGTCATAGGTGGGGCCTGGTTCTTCATCCATAGTCACCTAGCTGTGCCTCTGCTGTCCTGCTCCTGCATTATCTTGGTTGAAGGCTGACGACAATCCATCATTCACCCGGTTACCTATGTGGTAACTCCCAGTCTTTAAAACGAGGAAGAAGCGCCTGGGTGGCTCAGTCGTTACACATCTGCCTTCGGCTCAGGTCATGATCCCAGGGTCCTGGGATCGAGCCCCGCATCGGGCTCCCTGTTCAGTGGAAAGTTTGCTTCTCTCTCTCTCTCTCTCCCTTTCCCTCTCCTTCTCCCCATCACTCATTCTCTCTCTCTCTCAAATAAATAAATAAAATCCTTTTTAAAAGATAAAATAAAATGAGGAAGAAAAAGAAGGTGGACAGCAACAGGGGTCTGGAATCAAGATGAGAGAATTTGCTGCTCAAACGGAAGTAGCTTTCAGTTGGGCATGCTAAAGCTCACACAGAGTGGAGGACAATTCTAAAGCTGCTAAAACAGCAGGCTTATTTTTACAAAGGTGCTTTGTTAAGCACCTCACCTCCTACAAGCACCAACGCCTGCCTTGGCTCTGCCTCCAGAGATGAACTTTTCTCTTTTTTTTTTTTTCCCCCACCCTCAAACTCGTTACTTACTCTCTTCGGGCAGCTGCAACGGGGAACAGTCAAACCGTCATAAATTAGGTACAAAAACAAATAAGAGCTTGGGGTGGTTACTCATGGATATGTACTAAATTGAGGTGATCATGGCCCCCAGGGCTGTCAAGTACGTGGCCATGTGCTCTGGCAGCCACCTGGAGACTCTGCAAGTGGAAGACCCCGCCCTATGCAGCCACAGTGCTGACTTACGAGCAAGGCTCATCGCTCAGGAGGCCCCAGAGCCCAGCTCATTAAAAACTCAGGGGCTTTCCCAATTTTTGAATAGGTAAGACACTCACATGATTCAAAGACCAAAAGTACACAAAGATCTATAAAATCAGTGTTTATTAAGAGGCCGCTCATTGACGGCCGCGGGCAGCGCACAGAGCTGCGCTCACCTGTCACCTGTGTCTTCCAGCAGCTTATGCTCGGAGAGGCCAGCATGAGTCATATTTTTTCATCTTTATTGTTTTTGTACTTACAGAAAATAATACCTGCTTCTCGTAAAATAGTCCAACATTCCGTAAATAAGGGGTGGTGCAAGTAGAAGTTCTTGGGAATCCTAAACCTCAGAGATAACCACTCCCACCTCCTTTGCATTCTTTCGACACATATACAAATAGGTGGGGCTTTTCTTTACAAAAATAGAATTATAGTGTAAGTGCTATTCTCAGCTTCTTTTCTCCATAAAATTTTGGCAGAAGTCCTTTCTTCTATTATCTAGAGATTGGGCCATCTTTTTTACAGCAGCATAGCATTCCAAGCGTCTCTACTAGAATTTATTTATCCAGTTTTATTTGGAATTTTTAAACGCCTGTCATACAGTTCTTCCAACCAGATTCTTTATTGTTTGGAACTGATTTCCCTTGCATTTAAGTCTACTCGTCTCTGGAGAAATGAATGAGAGGTCAGTTAGGGAAGCTTCATGGGGGAGGAGAGTCATCCACAAAGGTCTACAGGTAGCAGAAAAAGAGACACATCAGGTATAGTTGCCTTGAGCAGGTAACAATGAGAGTACTGGATAAATGTGCAAAACCATCTTCCAGATTTGAGCTAATGTAAAAATGGGGAAGAAGTACAGACTGGTATGGGGTGAGCAATTAAAGAGAGGAAGACAGAAGCAGGTTGGAATGGAACAAATTTTGATACATGGTGAGTCGTTACATAGCAAAGCTTTTCTGGAGAGAACCGACATGCTTTAGTTGAATCCAAGGGTGGTGTCAATTAACAGTATAATGTGGCAATTTAAAAATATTAGCAATCCTGGGGCACCTGGCTGGCTCAGTCGGTTGAGAGTCTGCCTTCAGCTCAGGTCATGATCCCAGGGTCCTGGGATTGAGTCCCACATCGGGCTCCCTGCTCAGCGGGGAGCCTGCTTCTCCCTCTCCCACTCCCCCTGCTTGTGCTCTCTGGCTGGTGCTCTCTCTCTCTCAAATAAATAAATAAAATCCTTAAAAAATCTTTTTAAATAAATAAATAAAAATATTAGCAACCCTAGGCTGCCAAAATAACAGCCCAAATCAAAGCAGGCAATAATCCCATTGTCATCCGCACTGGTCAGATCACATCTGATTTATCAAGGTCAATAAAATATTGACAAATATCCATAAGAGAGAGACAGAACAGTGAGGGAAATTATCATCATGTTATAAAAGTAACTGTTGTAGTATTGGGACATCTTTAGTCTGAAGAAAAGAAAAATAAGGGGAGATATGTTAACTGTCATTAAAAAATGTGGACTGTCATACAGAAAAGAGATTAAACTTGTCCGTCACCCCAAGTGGTGGAATAGGACTAGCAAATAGAAATGATAAGAATATAGATTTTGACGGGGTGCCTGAGTAGCTCAGTCATTTAAGCATCTGCCTTCGGCTCAGGTCATGATCCTGGGGTCCTGGGATCAAGTCCCGCATCGGGCTCCTAGCTTAGCAGGGAGCCTGCTTCTCCCTCTCCTCTCTGCTCGTGTTCTCTCTTGCTATCTCTCTCTCTCTCTGTTTCAAATAGATAAAATCATTTTAAAAAAATGTAGATTTTGACTCAATACACAAAAAAATTTGTCTTTTGTTAAAGGGTCTTTTAAACATATCAGAGCCTCCCTGATGTCATTTCCTTTCCATTATTATTCAGCCAATAATACACTCTTCATAAATAGTACAGAAGTAAAATTCAAACTAGTCCTTGCTGAATTTCATAAATTTTTAATTAGTAGGATTCAAAATAATGAGACCTTATTGTACACTGCTTAAGAAAGAGTTTCAAATACTTTAATCTCCTTCTTCCTGTTTATTTCTTAATCCCGTGCTTTGGCCCACCGTGTGCCCTCAACTCCCACTGAAGCAGAGAGCACACAGAAAACCCACACGAAAATGTAAATCTGAGAAATAAATATGCGTGGTTGGTTTAAAAAGAGTAAGAATTAACATTTAAAGCAATGGTAATTTACTCTGATCTGTAATTTTGAGCTCCTATGCTGAAATTGCTCATTTGGAAATTACCAAGTGCTTGGGTCTCATTTGCGATCTTCTTCCTGCATACACCCAGCACACAAAGGAGTCATAATGACCGGCTGAGTCACTGCTGCCATCTCCCTGACACGTGCTCTCCAAATGTCAATACATTTTCTATAGTGTAGTGATGAAGATTCCCAACCGTAGCTTGCTTACACTACAGGACGGGTCCTGGAATGTGTTCAAAGGGCACCACGATCTTCCTCCATCCTCTACTGCTCCAGTGGCCAAATGGTCATGCCGCAGATCATTCTGGCTTTGCAAATCATTCCCATTACCCATTTCCATTAGTTATTGCCTAAATATAAATGGAAAACAATTTAAATTTATGGGAAGAAGGGAGCTGCTTTTGACCAGCTCCCAATAAAATGATGTCCGTACTTGATGAAATTATACTCAGATTACAGATTCCTACCAGAAGCAAAAATATAGACATGATATAATACTAGAGACGTAAGTACTTGAAAAGACCAGTGCATAGAAAACCCTGTGCTATTCTGTGGCTCATACTTTAAGATATACTGCTCTTCCCAACTTCTCAAACCCTACCTCCAAAAGGGTTACACAGAACTCAAGCATCACATCTTTTCTGTCTTTCCCATTCAGCATAGATCCAGGGTGTTAGTAGCTAATAGTTGTCAGATGTAAATTAACTAAAAAGGAACCAAGAATCCCTGGTAAATTTAATTTAAAAAGGGGAAGAACTGAGGAAGACTTAACATGATTGAACTTTTTCATAATGATGGGATCAAAGGATATATATATATATGATATCATATATATATGATATCTTTGTTAGAAACTGTCTTTGTCAGGTTTTCTTAGTTCTTTTACTTGGGAGACATAATTTATCTTGTTGGATAGTCATATCCATGTAAGAATCACCCATGTTATAAAGTTCTATCTCTACTGACGCTATGTCTCGTTCCAAAGAATGTTTAGTGGAAGATGAAAGACGTGAGCTGCAATAGGAAACACTGAGGCCAGAAACAAGGAAAAAGCTTTGGCATTCATTCCATAGATGTTTTGATAATGCATGTCAATCAAAACGGTTAGGTACTATATAATTCAGCTGTGATTGCTTGCATCTGGGCTTGATTGAACACCCAGCCTGGTTTGTAGAATCTTCCTTTAAAGCAAGATAGAAGGTGCCTGGGTGGCTCAGTCGGTTAAGCGTCTGCCTTGGGCTCAGGTCATGATTCCGGGGTCCTGGGATCGAGCCCTACATCGGGCTCCCTGCTCAGCAGGAAGTCTGCTTCTCCCTCTCCCTCTGCCCCTCCTTCCTTTCTCAAATAAATAAATAAAATCTTAAAAAAATTAAAGATAGAGATGACGACTATCTGGATGGTTAAGTCTGGGGTCATGAGTAAGCCTGCTTTTCACAGGGATAAGATTCAAAGGGACCCAACGGACTGTAATAAAAACACCGTAGAACCTTTAATACCTACAGGAAGAGTTTAAAAAGAAAAACCTCATCGTCGCTGTTCTTCCTTCTTCCAGGATTTTCCATTCTTCAAGCGATTATGGAAGCAGCAGTGCAAAACAACTGGCAAGTGACAGCCAGGTCTGTGGGAAACATAAAAGACGTCCAAGAATTCCGGCGCATCATTGAAGAAATGGACAGGAGGCAGGAAAAGCGATACCTGATTGACTGCGAAGTCGAAAGGATTAACACAATTTTGGAACAGGTACATTTGAGATTTATTCCAGCCCCAGCCAACATGTTAAATCATCAACCTCAGGCAGCTCCCATATCTGCTAATAAATTAAGTAGCCAACAGACTAGATGGGCCAACAGTTTTTGATAGTCTCTCTAATCTTTTTTCTTCCCCAGTGGCTGCAGGGAAAAAAAAAAAGAAAAGAAAACACAATCTAAGCTGTTGAAAATTGCATACCATGATTAATCTGGAAGTCTCTGCAATTTAATGCTAACTATCAGATAAACACACCCTTCCCCACCTCCGTTTCATAGATCACTGATTGCTTCAAAGTAATTCCCTTCCTTTTCTATACCTTCCTCCCAGCACCGACCAGACAAGGGATGAGGCAGGGCAGAAGGAAAGGGTTTTGTGTCAGGCGCGTACTTGCAGAGTGTCAAGGCAATCTTCCCTAGGTTCGAATTTGTGGATATTTTTGCAGAACAGCCCTCCGGTTCCAGAGAGAGACAGAATGTGTATACGTAATTTAGACCCTTTTTTAAGTACGATGGCATACGAGAAAAAAAAAAGTGTTTAGGGCTTTTAAAATGTGAACAAATTGAAAAAGAATTAGACTGAAGGAAAAATACAATTCAATGGGCCCAAATATATTCGTTCCTAAGCTCGGATATTTAAATTTAAGACTAAAAAATATTAGATGAAATGTTTCACCCTAAGCCAGATGGATACTCTGTTTGGATAAAGAGTCAAATTGAAATGTGGTGAAAGTTTATTATTTTCCTTAGAAGTCTCAATTTTCCAGTTAATAACAGAGTGCCTATGCTGCTATAAACAAAACTGTAGGGGAAACATTTCCATTCTAATTCGATCCCAGTGTACCTGGGGGCCAAAACAGCTTTGGAGATTGAAATTATAGTGAGCAGCCATTGCCTGGGAGAGCTGTTTTTATAGCAAATTAAATATTAACAATTTGTCAGATATGCCCCCATAAGAAGAGAATGCAAAAAAAAAAAAAATAGGGAAGGGAAGGGAAGAGGAGGGGAAAGAAGGAGGGGAAAAGGGAGGGAGAAAAAAAGAGAGGAAGGAAGAGAGAAATCGCTGAGCCTGCATCGTGGAGATACAAAGCAGTCCCCTTCCTGAGAAAGGCATCACCTCTAGAGAAATCACATCTCACAGGAAATCTAGAGCATAGCCTGGCTAAATCAAATTTCCCAACTAACGTTCTCTTGAACTACCCAAATGATCCACCCCTCCCTTCTAAAAAAAAAAAAAAAAAAAACCTTTGATTTTCTTAGATCCTGAAAGTGAAGAATCAGGTCAGTGATTCTGGTGTATGTACTACATGCCCTCTAAAATTGTATACCAAAATAGCCTTTTAGTGGGTGACCTACTTAATAGCCTAAAGTGCAGGAACGTCCTCCTTGTTGTACTTTGTTTTCCTTCTTCTGTTATCAGGAACTTTGGCTTCTTGAGTATGTCACATTTGGTTAAGTCATCTGGGTTTTATAGGGTCTTACACTGGAGGCTGGGATTTTTCAGCATAATGTAATAGAAAACACAGTGGGTAGAGCTCTGAATTTTATGTAGCTATGGGGTCTTGGGCAATTAAAATACCTATGCTTCAGTTTTCTCATCTACATCATGGGGAAAATAAAACTTGCTCTATCCCACATGATTGGTATAATTGCTCCGAGAGACATAAACTGCTATAGAAAAAAAAAATAGTCATTATTACCTAACGCTTTCAGGAAAACTAAACTAACATTATTCAAAAGGCCCATTCTCTCTTTTCATGTATCACTTTCTATCTTCCTTTCTTCTATATGTACATTCACAGTATCCCTCAAAATACATACAATTTTTCAGGGAACATTGTTCAAAGAAAAGTTTTAGCAACATCCAGGTAAGGCTAAAGAGTTCATTTCACTTATTTTTTCTCCCTCTTTCAAAGAATTGTTATAGAACTACCAACTCATGATTGTTTACTCTGCCATTTAAGGAATTTCTCCTAGCCCATAAGTACTATGAGGTAGGGGCCACGTTTGTGGCCACAGTTATATCTCCAGTGCCCAAGAAAGTACCTGGCATGTAGTGTTTGACAGATGGGTGGATGAATGGATGGATGGATGAATGAATGAATATTGAACCAGCACATTTTCAGTAAGTTTTGCTGTGATTTTGCAATGCTTCCATCGAGAGGCAAAAAAGTGCCTGCCACCACATGATAAGATTATTAAAGCACACGTTTTCTAAAGGTTTAAGATAGTGGCTCTCTGCTCAAACCTATTCTGATGATATCATGAATTTGCCATAATTTTTTTATATATAAAAATAGATTTCTCATTAAACAAATTATTTAAATTAAGCAACAAATTCAACATGCTGTTTCTTTAGAGGAAACATTTGAAAAAAATGAATTGAATGCTAAGATACAGAGATGTCACTTTTCTCGTTGGTTCCTAACCATTCTTTTGACAAATTTATCCTAATTCACTATACAGATCCTGGTTAGAATGATGGCAAACTCAGGTCTTCTGACTCCTAGTCCAGTGCTCTTGCCCCTATACTGACCCACCTTCATTAATTTCTAAGTCATTTATTAAATATTTAGTGAAAGCCAAATCCTAGATTAGGCTTGCTCATCAGGTTATGTTGTAAAAACACTTACAAAGCAATTGGAGAAGATCCAGAGAAGAGCAGCAAAAAATGATTAAAGCATTAGAAAACGGGCCCTATGAGGAAAGACTACATGGGGTTGGGGTTGTTTAGGCTGGTGAAAGAGAACCAAGAGGCAGTTTCATCACCATCCTCAAGTATAAAGAGGTATCATAAAGAAGGCACTGGCCAACTCACTCTGCCTTTTTTTTTTTTTTCACTCTTAGTTTTAAGATTGTTTTCAAGAATAGACAAATATTCTTGAGTTAATCCTGTTTGTTGACAAGTAAATATCCTTATAGAAGATTTATTTTAATGAACAGATAAGGGTATTTCTTAAGTTGCCTCTCCATTGGATATCTAAAAGTTTGTCTCTTTAATTTAAAAACATCCCCCTTCGGGCTTTACCGTGTTTTTATTTTTTTCACAGATAATTCAAAGGGAAATCTCAGCGTAGCCCCTGTTTGAATTATGGCATATGCAAACTTGGGGGGGCCCAAACCAACATGTGGCAATGTGCTACTCTCAGGAAAAATACAGAATATATGATTTCCCCTGGAAATATTTCAGGCTAAAATCACCTCATTGTGGATGATGTGAAAGGAACACTTCTTAAGGACAGAATCCTGAAGCAGGTCAATCCTTCAGGCTCCTTTCATTTGAGAACTCTGTCCCTTCAAAGACAGTCATTTTAAGAATGAAACATCCAAGTTAGTAAGTCAGGTCTCTAAAGGTAACAATTTAAGCAAGATGAACACTATTAGGGGCCCTTCTAAAGTATGAGGCCATCACTCAAAAGAGACAGTGCTCACTCCAAAGTGTGTGTAGCAATTGGGGTCACTAGAGCACTGTTGCCAATGGCTAGACCTAGGTCAAGTGAATTAAAAATGTTATATAGGCTTATGCCTGCTCCTGGCCTCGCTCTCCACTCAACACAGAGTGGCACCATCCAGTTCCTCCCCTCTGTTTGTTCCCCCTTTGCTCCAGCCCTTACTTTCAACGTTCCTTATAGAACATTTATCTGACTTACCAGTCCATGAGACAGGTTGTGTTAGCATCCCTTCTTCTTGGAAGATTTTGTTTGTGGTACAGTTGAATAAAACACCAGCCTGGGAATCAAATAGACACGACTTCAAATCTTAGCTCTATTACTTCTCTTTTGCATGACTTTGAAAAAGTGACTTAATTTCTTTGAGGCTCAACTTTCTCATCTTGAAAGACCATCCCACTCCCTTCCTTTCACGTGATCCTCATGTGCTGTGAGGATCGCACAAGATCTGTGGAGAGCACCTGGCACAGCGTTTGGTACCCAGTAGGCACTCAGGAACCGGTAACCGTAGCTATTTGTCCACGAGGGGGAGGTTTTCGTGCTTGTGAAAATTAGTTATTGAGGGACTGTTGCTCCAGAACAGTGTCTTCATGGATTTTCCAAGATATCAGTTCAATCTAAGGTCTTCACATAAGAACAGGGTTTAAGACCTGAGCTAGCCTCGGGTTTCACTAATATGAGTTTAGCATGTTAGGCGACCTCTCTATTTTTCTCTCCAGTGTGATACTGGGTCACACACAGTGATTGATAAGCTCAAGGACTATCTGAGAATTAACTAGATTTTTCAGCATCAATTAAATTAATTAAAGGCATTAAAACCTTGAGCCACCTATGACAACCGGGCATTTTTAATAACAAATAGGTATTAGATGGTTACAAAGTTCCAGATACCACTTTAATCAATGCATGTAGATATGTGTGTTTATATATCTCATGTGAGTTAATCCCCGTATTAGCCCTATAAGGTAGATGGGAATATTATCTCCATTTTACAGATGCGGAAATTGAGACATAGAGGTCATACAGCTAATAACTGGTGGAGCCAGAATTTGAATCCAGGGGGTCTGACTCCAAATGCTGTGAATCACTGCACTCATCAGCCTTGGGTCTGACTGAGGTTTGCAAGCAGAGTAGATTCAACCCGAGGTTATAAGAGATAAGCATCCTGATGAGGCCTAGAACAGCTTTGTTTACAACAAGCATTGATAAACAACAAGCATTTCACAGATATTTTCTCCACTTGATGAGGATCCATATTCCATTAACACACGGAATTGAAAATATGCTCCTTAAACCCACCCTCTGGTGAAAAGCTCATTTATGATGAACAAGTTCATTTACTTATGGTGCCAAAACAATCTTCTGCAATGGGCCCCACAAGGGTAGGAATAAATTGTGAGAGGTACTTTATCAGAGTGATATAAAAGTACAACTAGCATTCCTATCTGTGTGCAGTTCTTCTCAGGTAAAGAACCACAGTCTCCATTCTATTACCCCCAGCTGCTCTAGATGTTGCCCATTTCCTCCTTCTCTTGCTAGGGAATAACCTGAGTGTAACTGAAAAAGTCTGGAAGGCACAGCTCCTCTTCCCTTCATTAACCCCCAGAAAACCAAGCATAAAATAGGACTCATTCTGGGAAAGCATAAATGCCCACAGGATAAGTGTTTGGGGTGGGTGTTGAGCTTTTCTGGACTGCTAGATTTGAGCAGCAGTCCTCCAAGGGGCACGTTCCTCATGCCCACCCAATATCACCCTTAAACCCAGGTGAGAGGAGCCACTGCCTTGGGCTCCATGCTCATACCTCAAACACTAAAACACAGAGATGGTTTTTTTTGCCTTTCTGGTCTTGAGAGTTTTTGAACAGTTAGTAGCTGGTTGAACATCAGGGAAAAAAGGGAGTGGGACACATAAGCCAAACTGGGCTCCCCAGATCAGAGCACAAAGGCACATGGGATTAAGGGGCAGTGGGGCAAGGGCAGGGGCAGTGAAGGAGAAATTGACAACTTATGCCATAGGAAACAAGAGAAAAACGACTAATTTTGTTTACAATTGGCCGCCCCAAATCAGCCTAAGTGAAGAAACTTGGCAGATGGGTTTCTCCAGATAACTGTGCTCTCTCCCTCTGTACTACTTGAACGATGTAGTTTTGGAAGACATGTAGAATTGCTTGGCAACTCCAAGTCAGAAAAGTGAGCCTTGGAGCTAGCAAGCTGCTGTCCTTGGCTTCTTGGAGAACTTGACAGCTCCACCCCATCCTGGCTTCAGGTGGCTCCAGTCACCAGGCAGGAGTTCTGGGCCCCCAGGGCTCAGCTTCCACCCCACCCTGCCCTGCCCCAGCCACGTGTGTGGATCTCACAGGCCTGGGAGAGAGCCTGAGTCTTTGAGCATCCTGATCTAGTTCAAGGGCATGGCCTGCAGAGCTTTGGGCGTGTGAAAGGATTTCAATCTAAAATGGAACTAGAGGATCTGAAATGGAGAATCTCACGCATGCGCCTTCAGGAAAATGAAACTTAAGAACTGAGAGGACTGATTTCCCATAAATGCCTGATTTCACAGAAAACCAGAACCTCTCTCCTGACCAATGAACATCCATCAAGAATTTCTGTTCATCCTCAAGCCAGTGAACTTATTGCTGGGACACTGACCAGACTTCCCCACTCTTTGCATTCCTTGCCTATAAATACTGCCTACCCCACACCCTAGACAGACTGGCCTGGAGCTTGCTACAGTTTGCATTTCCTGGAATTGCACTTCCTCTGCTATTCCTGCACAAACTCAATTTCTGGTCATTCGAGCTTGCCTCAGTTTACCTCTTTATTTGGGTTGACAGGTAGATACACAGGCAGGCCAAGGCATACCTTGTTTTTGGACATTTTAACATTTAAATATAGGGTATGTGGTATGTGGTCCTCCATTTGTATTCCTGCCCTGGTTTCCAGAAACGTTAGGGGTGAGCCTGCTCCTATTCACCTATATCTTTAATACTTAAAAACATAAATGCCCCTGTCAAAATGTCCAGTTTATTCCTGAAGAGTAGGTTTTTCTGAACACTCTAGGCTCATTCCGTGTGAATGTAGCTCTCCCAGTCACCTATCATGATATTTGTTTGGTGAGGCAGTTTAGGGAGGGTGCTTTTTCATAGTAATAGAATCTCTTCTTGACTAGCTTAGATGCTATGGAAAGTTAATCAAGTATCTGGTAGAACTGGGATAGAGAGTGATATGCCCATCACTCTTAGAAGATTTTTATCCTACTTTTATCTCTTAGGGGTGGGTATAGGCTACTCCAGAGAATCTTTCTGATACTCTCATATCTTTTGCTTTATTCCATAGATATTCCTTTTTACCCTATCCAAAGTCCAAAGGAGAAGATGGTCAGGGGACACAGTTAGGTTAAATTATGGGTCTGGAGGGGCTGTGATAGGGAAATAAATTACTCAATTTTCTCTTCCTTTCCATGCCCACTGCCACAACACACCCTCAAGCACTATGGTCAATTCCTTTCTTTTTTTTAAGATTTTATTTATTTATTTTGGGGGGGGGGTAGAGCATGAGTGGGGGGAGGGGCAGAAGCAGAGAGAGAGAAAGAATCTCCAGCAGACTTCATGCTGAGCACAGAGCCTGATGCGGGGCTCCATCTCACAAGCGGGAGATCATGACCTGAGCTGAAATCAAGAATCGGACGCTTAACCAACTGAGCCAACCAGGAGCCCCTGGTCAATTCCTTTTCAACACTAGAGTTTGTCTAAGAAAGATTCTCTATGCTTAGAATTCCATAGTTCTTCTAGAGACCTGCTTTCAGAGGCATCGTTACAAGCTGAGAGCTAAACATTCTTCTACCACCACGTGGTAGTGGTTCTATACTTCACACTTAGGTCTATGTCCTCTATGACATTCAGATTATATGATGGGCTGGTACTAAATAGGAGATAGTACAGCGACACTGAAGAACCCTTGAACCAAAGCAAGGTGCTATTTATTTACCAGCTTGTGTCTCCAGGTGGATTAAATGAGAAGTCTTTCAGAATCTTTAAACAAAAAGACACGTAAGAGATTTGGCTGGTGTTATTTACCTGGATTTCTAAGGGTGATCTGAGGCCATATCACCATGATAGAGATGATAGAGAAACAAGGGCCACACAGAATGGGATCTCTTAGAATGGATAAATAATTGCTTACCTATCTAAGAAATCACTGCATAATTATGAGATAACTCACGAAGAAGAAGGAAGGCAAAGGGATCAGACCTCTGGAACAGGCGTTGTAATTTACATGGAACACTTCCAAGACAAGGGCCAATCAACTGTTCTGAGGTTAACCTCACACAAGGGCTTATATTAGAGTACTATACTAGGCACTATTGGAAGAAACAAAAGTTCTCTTTCTTTCCCTTTTAAAATTTGTAACAGCTCCTAGCAATGTAAATCAAATGAGAGAGCAGCATATCTCAACAAATGTAAAATAATATAATAAAGACAAAGTCCATATGTGCTGGTAGAATAAAAGGAATTAGAAAAGCCCACAGCTGATTTTTGCATATGAGTTTATTCATCATAGAATGTAAGGTCAAAGTGTTTCCAAGACCTTTGCTTCTCCATCCTCTTCCCCAGGAACATGGTAAGGCCCTTATATAAAAAAAGACCCCGTTCCTCTTTGCTTTTCCCTGCTCCCCAATCTCCTAATGGTCATACTTCCAGACCTACATGTAATACATAGCCAAGCACACCCATTGGCCTTCCTTCTTCTCTTACTGTATCTTAAGAGATGTTCCCTTTCTTCTCCCACCTCCAACCATTCCAGTTTTCTACCTGAAATGAAATTGGCTGCCTCATACATCCTTTTCAGGGACCTTTCTCATTACTTCACCAATTATGATGTCCCGTGGTCTCTATTTCTTACCTTATTGACATGGTGATTTAAAGCTATTACTTAACATATATTGGACTACCCTAATAAATATTTTGAAGCAAAAATGCACCACAAAATTGCAGAACAGTGTCCCAGAAAGCAGAACCTATGGTTGGATTTCTTAAAATGCTCACTGCTGACATTGTTTCTCTTAAATCCAGCCTAACATCTGGCCTCCAGGCCCTACGTGAATGGGCAGAGCCACACACTTTTACTTGCAAGAAAAGTCTTCCACATGTTAGGTGATTTCAACACTCACTGGCAGCCCTAAACAAACTTGTTCCCTAAAATGCAAAGATATTTATCCTAAGAGTTAGTAGCAGACACCAGTGTTCTATATTTAGAGATTTTATCTTCGGCTTATTAAAAAAGATGGTCTGATTCTCTGGTCATACTTCACACTAGAGTGGCTAAACTGGCTTTGTGACTATTTAGAAACAAATCCCCTCTGGGAAAATAAAGAGAAAAAACTCATTCAAGATCATTACTTTGAAACAGCAAGACACTTGTTTATTTCAGATGATAGAAGCTTTGGGCCTCAAAAAGGAACAGCTCTTGCTCAACCAACAGTTCCCTCCCCTTATTTTAAAAAACTGTGGTACCTAATTATTTGCTTGATTATTTCCCATGAAGTTTGGGGGTTTTATTTAAATAAATCAACACAAATTCAAATCAGTTTTCATTAGGGAACCTCGTGACAGTTCTTGGGATGACTGGAGGCATCTTGGAGTTTTATAAAGCAGAGGACAGAGGCCTGGAGACAGACCTGGGTTCTAGCCCCAAGCTGTAGGACTCCAAAGAGTCACTTAATCCCTCTGTGCCTCCATTTCCTAAACTGTATAATGACTGTGTTCTATATGATGATCCCTTCCAGTTCCAACAGGCTGTGATTCCCAGAGCTGTGAAAAACAAAGTAGGCAATTCGAGAAATATTGAGTCCCAACCTATGTTACCATACGTGGTTCTAGATATGGGTAGGGGGGAGGCCATGTCTTTCATGCTATGGTAGTAGGGGTGATAAAAGGCAATACAGTCGTTCTGGAAGGCAGAGTATGATAAGTATCTAAAACTGTGTGAGTCAACTTTCCTGCTTTCTCAGATTGCCAGGCTGGTGACCATCACGGAATGTTTCTTTGCTGACTGTGAATCTTGCAAGCCTCAATATCAGTGAGCTTCGCTTAGCCTTGGAGACACAGATGGAGGGGGGAATTGAGATGCTGTGCTCCAAGGCCAGGACACAGCCTGGAAATTTATCATTTACCTCTCTCCTTAGAGTACAGAATAACAAATGCCCCCATTAACAGGATTTTCTGGTTGATGAAAGCTGTGCACATAGGTATATGGAAATATCACATCAGCCCTTATAATATCTGGAAAATGACCGGGGGAAATTCCTATCAGGAATTTCTGGTAGTTGGCTTCTGATTAACTGTGGTTTGTTTGTTCATCACAAGCCTATCCTAAGTTCCCCATTATATCCTTATCCACTGCCATACTCCTGCTCAGGTGCCCTTCACACATAGCAATGTAGAGTAGATTGCAGTAAAGATTTATTCAAGCAAAAGACCTTCTCTCCCATCTAGTAATACCAATATTTTAGGATTAAGTCTGGTACCTTATTCCAAAATTCTAAAGATATGAACCAATTCAAATGCAAAAATAAAACTAATACAAATATCTTCCTTTGTTTTGAGTTGATCCCATCACTTAATCAAGTGAGACTGCCGGTCTTTAAAAAAAAAAAAAAAATAGAAAGGAAACATTGACCATGCATAGCTGTTTCATCCCTCCACAGGCAATGAGTACATTTTCAGTTAGCACGGGAGGAAAACACCCTGATAACCTGTTCCTTTGTATGGCTTACATTGTGAATGTGCCGGCTAAGGCTTTACAGGCACTGAGAGGTTGACTAAGTCCTATGCGTTAGAATAACTGCCTTGTAAACATTAATGAATTTTTTAGAATCATCATCCTGCCTTATTAGGAAATTTCCCCAGATTAAGAGCAACAAAAATGTAACAATTAGAAGGTTCATCACACAGCTGCATGATTACAGGAGCCTTGTCCTAGATTCTAACAGATGCTGTAACAAACAGTTTCATAAGGGCTGCAAGAACCACAGTTTACGGGCGCCTGGGTGGCTCAGTTGGTTAAGCGACTGCCTTCAGCTCAGGTCATGATCCTGGAGTCCCTGGATCGAGTCCCGCATCGGGCTCCCTGCTCGGCGGGGAGTCTGCTTCTCCCTCTGACCCTCCCCCCTCTCATGTGCTCTCTCTCATTCTCTCTCTCTCAAATAAATAAATAATAAATCTTTCAAAAAAAAAAAAGAAACCTGTGACTCAACAATTCATTTAAAAAAAAAAAGAACCACAGTTTACGGCAGCAATGCAAAAGCTAATTATTGCCCCCATTGCCACAGGACCCTTGTGTTTAAAATAATTTAGATTTCTGGGATTTCCCACAGAGAGACACCAAGCAAAATAAGTGCAGCGATAAAAAATAAAATAGAAGATGCAAACTCACGTTCTTTACTGCCCTAACACTGAAGGCCAATGGCGATTAATTGATCCATACCAAGGTCTGGACTTTGATGAGACAGTGTGGGAAAGAGCCCTTGGTCAGTTTGTTACCAACCACCCCACTGGCCGTTCCGATCAAATCCCATGTCTGTTGGGGCAACCTTCCCTCAGTCCACATCTGTCTCTGCCCAGAGGTTATAACAAAGTGCCAAATAAGGGGCACCATTCAACAGGCCAGGACCAGGGCTTGGGGAGACTGGTGATGATTACTGTCATGTCACCAGAGGTAGAGGTAAGTGGAAGAGAGAAGTAGCCAGGCACCACTTTTAAGATAAATATAGCTACCAAAGAGCCTCCCAAACACACATGAGCCCCCAATACCCTACTCGGGAAAAGAATAGCGGTTGACAAATATCTTCTGAAGTAATCCAGTGCTAGGCCAAAGACCCAAAAGCTGGCTGAGCTCTATCTCAAGATCACCGTGTGACCTTGTACAGCCACCTCACCTTTCATCATCTTAGCGACTTCAGCCATAAAATATAAGAAGCCTTCCCTGCCTGACTAGGATGACGTTAAGATGAATCGGACAATTTCTCTAAAGTATTCTAAGATCCTCAGAGAGGGCAAGTCTACACATATCAAGCATAGCAAGCATTATAATTAGAGTCACTGCACCTCATTTCTTAAGGAGGAGAAAATGAACAAGGAAAGGAATGTGTGGTCCCTGAGCCTGAGCACTCAAAAAGCATTTAAGCTGCTTCTCTAATCTGAGGCGGGTCTCAAGAGAGGGAGACTGAAGTGAGGGAGTCACCTTAAACGTCTGGATTTGTGAGTGCTACCAAGGGGGTGCCAGGGGCTTTGATTATGGTTTTGTGGACCAAATAGGTCTGTCCTAAACATGGGTATTGTACTCAAACTTCCATGGTTTCACTTCAATTGTTTTCATGCCTTTAATTGCCCCAACAGTGGAAATTCTAGCTCTAGGTGTAAGTGGATCATTACTGGGGACAGGGGCAGGAAGGGTGCCATCTCTTTCAAAGTTCAGCATTGCCAGAAAATGTGCCTGCCGATCTTAAGAATGGGGACACAGAACTGGGTGAACCGATTTGCAAATCAGAACCTTGAAACGATGCTATCTAAAGACACACACACACACATGCACGCAGAGGTAAATAAGAGGGAAGAACCAAAATAGAGTGGGACCTCAGTAACACTGTCTTAGATTAAGAGATGAAGATCCGGGGACACTGAATCAGGAGACTTGACGGTCAAAGATGGTACTATCAAAAGCTTCTTAAAGGCCATTCTTAGGTTCCTTCACTGCTATGTCCTCAACAGCTCTGAGAGTCCTTTTCACTTCTCTTGACCTATTTCAAACTACTGCGTGTGCTTCACTTGAGAACCTCCTACTCAATAAATCGCTCCTCTTCCCCCTTCCCTGGCCAATATAAAATCAATTGTTGCTTGACAGACTGCTTTGTTGCAGTTTTCTCAAAGGCACAAAGGAAAGAAACACACCTTATTTGTACATGCATTAACTTAATTTCAGTCTCACCCACTCCAGCACAGCGCAATCCTTCAAACTCTGACCCAAACTCCTTTGCTATTTGGTGTCCATGGCAACAACCACCAGGCTGCTCAGAGAGAGTTGCAAGGAGTGACAGGAAAGTGCATCTCCCGACAGAGCCTTTAGCTCCTCTGCATTTGCTATATCAATAGCAGGTGGCAGCGGGTCCCTCCCCAAATCCTCGGGCATTTGCTTTCCTTAGGGAGGGGGAATGTCGTTCTCATCTCCTCCCCAGAAGACTTATGGGCTGCTTCTCACACCCAACCTGTTGAAGATACAGCACTAATTGTGGAATACGGAAACCAAGCAGGAGGACAGTTTTTGCCTGAGAAAACTTCCCAGTGGTCTCCTTCCCCAGTGACCCTGTCCCCTGTAGCCTCCACCACAATACCCTGCTTGCTAAACTATAGCCAGTGACCTCGAACCCTCAAAAGACAATACACGTGAAATCCTACCCACTTTTCTTTTATGGTCCTTACCACTCAGTGACCTGAAACTCATTCTCTTAACTTTCTTAAGTCATGTCAATGCATGCATGGCAATCTTGCCATCAAACTGTATTTTTTAAAGAAGAAGGCCTATGTTAATAATGGTCCAGGTACTGGAGGATTTATGAGCCAAGAGAAAATTGTATGGTTTCTCCAAACATAGTGAAAGCTGTTCAGTCTGCAAACTGATTTCATGAGTTCCATTTATCTGCTTTGCTGAGTTTAGCTGAAAAGTTGTCAGATGGCGATGAATCTCCCCTTACTGTCATCCAGAGGAAGACAGGGATGGTTCTATTTGCAATCTCATTTCAACAGAACCCAACATATCTAACAAAGGCTTTTTGCATAAACAAGACTAGCTCAGACTGGGTTCTTTATGGAAACTGAAAAGGACCCATTACTTAAGTGTCCTCTTCATAGAATCTACATAAACAGGAATACTACTTGAAGTGGGAGAAACAAGTGAATGGCTTTGTCTTCTTAACCTCATTAAAAAAGGAAACAGAAGACTCTTACGCACAGTCCCCTCCAGCAGATCTGCTGAAATTTAAGGAGATGGTTTCAAGATCTCCTTGAAAGCAAGACAACATTCCTATTCATGCTGCCTATGTCTGTTGTCCTAGACAAGAACTAGTAAGAAGTTGAAAGAAAAAAAATAAAAAACAAATAAAACATGGTTCCAGCCCTTAAGGAGCCCGTGGTTCAGTAGGGAAGCAGTCAAGTAAACAGATGATCGTGGTCTAGTGTGATAAGGGGAACACAGATCCTCCTGGAATGCAGAAGAAACATGCCTCCTTCAGCCTGACCTGGAGATCAGGGAGGCCTTTTCCTGATGATTTGTTGAACTGAGTCTTCAAGGACCCGATAGTTCATCTGGTTTGGTGAAAGGGGGTGGAATTTCTATTTGCATAGGTATGATAAACGCCACTTACTACTTGTCAGAGTGAATGCTAATAAGCTAGGATGTCATAAAGCAGAATGGTAGAAACTTGATACCAAGAAGAACACGGGCTAAATTGGCCAAAACATGACTCTACCTTTCGTCATGACCTTGACCTTTTGATCCCCAAGAAATGGGATTTTTCCACCAGGAAATGCAGTACTATGGTCTCCAGAATGAGAGGCTTCTACTTAGGGATTAAACCACACTATCATTTTACAGGGAAGACACTGATTGAGGTGAAAAAGCAAGGATTTAAACCCAGATCTGATTTTTATTTATTTATTTATTTAATTTTTAAACCCAGATCTGATTTTAGAGTCCATGCTCTTCATGGCACACCACCCAAGATTATGCCAATACATGGACCAAATAGAAATCTACAGATGGGTTCCCCTGAATAGGTCACCAGCCTCCTCACCCCATCCCACTTCCTGCCCAACTGCCTGGAATTAGTGTATAGGTTAGGATAATCTGTTCACAGGAAAGCATACTACCCCAGAAAGATAATATTTGAAGTTAATGCACTTCTCATCCTTCTTACTTGTATTTCGAGTCATCTTCTTTCTCATCATCCACAAACATTGATTGAATACGTGCCCACAGTTCACTGTGCTGAATGATGAAACAAGTTTAAACTGAGGCCCCGCCCTCAAGGACCCAGAGTCTAATCGGGATGGCAGAACACATGCCTAAATCTGGTACATCATCAGTAGTCTGAAAGGTGAGAGCTAGAAACCACCTAGGAATTCACAGGACAGAGTAATTACTAGCCAACCCAACTAGAGTCTAGGCTTCATGAGGGCAGGGTTTTTTTATGTTTTGTTCACTGCTGTAGCCCCAGCATCCAAAACAGTTTGGAACCTAGTAAGTGCTCAATAAATATCTGTTGCATTAAATAAATAGCTTCTTAACTTTTTAGTAAAAAAAAAAAAAAAGTCCTGACATGTATCACTTGGAGAATAATTGCCAGTCCTGCACACACTGCATATTGTGCCTTTTATTCATGCTGCGTGCACTACCGGAACTCCCCGGGGAGATTTCTAGGAAGGACGGCTCAGTCTGTAACTTAAACCTTTGCAAAATCCTAGCAGAGTTGTGTCCTCTGCTGCTCCCTACCATGGATGAGTGTTTCCCAGTGATGAAGGGTAGTGTGGAGCCAGGGTTTTTTGTTCGTTTATTTGTTCATTATGACCTCGAGCTCTTTTCAGTAAAAGGCACGGCCCTTCAATAACAATGCAATTCTGGGAGACACAACTCCATTATTTGCTTGGCTCATCTAACAAGGCAGAATGCAGAGTCTGATTTAAAAGCAAGCTCCTTAAGTGAGTTTTGGTTAGGCTTGAAGGATAAACAGTTGTGATTACTGTCAGTAGGCATAGGTTGTAAATCTGTCTTAGATGCTTATATTCCATTAAGAGGGACTCAAATGGGTATCACAATACAATTCCCTTTAAAAAGTGGAATCAAGGGGAAAAAAGCAGCTTCAAAAGCAGTCGTTCATGCAGCCCAACCTGGTCAAATTCTTGGTCTTCCAAGGATTTGAACTAGGTTAGGAGTTTTTCGCTTATATTGTTTTTACCACTGTACAAATTCTTATTAATTTGGCTTCCAGGGCTGGGGAAGATATGGGCAATTAGAATGTACCAGAACACTGTAGGGAAACCCAAGCATTCATATAAAAAAACAAGTGGGGATAATACCATCCTACTCTCACTGTGATGGACACTGACCTCATGGATCCACAGGGCTGTGCTAGCATGTAATTTCAAGTCTAAGATTTATTTTAACATGAATGGAGAAGGATCCAATTTCATAATCTGACTTCTTCCAAAAACCCATAAAGCCGAAATCATTTTCAGCTCCGTGGGTACACCCGCCAAGAAATTAGAACATCACGTACCACCACACGGATATGGGGCTGAACAGACCGCCCACTCTGACCCTTTCTCCTTTCGAGAGGTATCGTTCAGAAGGTACCTGGTTTATGATAGAGTCTCAGGGAAAAATAAAGAGGTCCATACATAGGGCCTTCTACTCTCAAATCAAGAATCTTTGATTGGGAAACTCTCCTGGCTTAAAGCAAGAATACACACTGCCCCATAGATCTTTCCATATTTTTTCAAAGCTTTTTTGCAACGTATCTCCTTCAAACTTCAGAGGTAGGTAGGGTGAATAGTGTTTTCTTGATTACGTAGATGAGAAACAGACATAGGAAGGTTAAATAACTTGCCTGAGATCACATGGTTCAGAGAGATGAGTTTCTTTAAACCTTATTTCAAAAAGAGCTAGACCCATTTTACCCACCGCCTCTGGAAGGATGCATTTGGAAAAGCAGCAAATGAAACTCTTGTTACACCACAGTACCTATGCCCTGCCCCTGTCAGCTCCCCTGCTTTCGAAAGGTAGGGCTAATAACCTTTACTTTGGGCTCGGGCATTTCTCTTTCCCCCTTCCCCACTCTGTTTCCTGAAAGAACAATTAAGATCCATCTGGGACTAATTACAGCAATTCTTGAATTTGAACTTGCAGCCATTACCCAATTGAGGTCACTTATTTTAAATTAACTTGCCTGGTCAGGACATAGGTTTGGTTATCTTCAGAGCCCAGTGCAGAGAGACACCAGCTCGCTCAGACTTTTAATTAACTAGCTAAATAACCTGCACTGTGACAAACTGCCTCTGATTTGATGGAGTCATTCATTTGCATGCAGACAAGGATCAAAATACACTGTCAGAGCTTCAGGGACTGAGTCCTAGAAACATTCGCACAGTCTCTCATTCAAGGCTGTGAGCCACTTCCCTTTGGTTCCCCCCTAATTATTTTTCCTAGGCTTTTGTTCTGATTATCCAGCATTCATCACAAGTGCAGCTTGTGATGAAACAATGACAACCCATGCTGTACGCTGAGAGGGAATCGAAAATTGGAGTCAGGATCATATGAACCAGGCCCACGGCTTTGAGAAATAATTAGGGGAAACCAAAGGGAAATTCCCAGGATGCCCTGCAACAAAGGAGAATTTCCAAAGATTCAGGCCATAACTGCTCCCCCGTTAGGTAATAATACATAATAACAGTAGGTCCTCAGTCTTTGTTGTATTAAATTCATAGTGGGAGCTGATCATCCCACAGTCATAATAATAGTTCTTATAATCAGGAATGATTAGTAGAGCTGCTACCACCCGATGACTGGGCTTTGGATTCAGACAGATCTGATTTCGACTCCAGGCTCCATTGTTTTCTGCCTGTGAGGCCTCGGGCAAGTTACCCAACTTCTCTGGGCTTCGGTTTCCTGACATGGAAGATGAAATTAATACTAGTACCTACCTTCAAGGGTTGTGGTGAGGATCCAGTGAGGTAAAGCATGTGAAAAATCAGTTTCCACCATGCCTTGTACATGGTAAATGCTCAATAAATGTGAGCTTATGTTTGTCTTCTGTTCTGTCCCGCCACCAGGCCTTTGTCCAAGGCATCTTCCCACCCGGGATCCTCTTCTCCCTTCTCTCTGCCAGCAACAGCCCCCTGCCCCCAATCATTCAAAATCCAGTCTACAAGGCATCTTCTTCTCCAGGAGAGAGCCTTCCCTGCGTCTGAACTTGTTCAATGCCCATCCCCTCAATATGCTTTTCTCGATTTTATATTACTTTAAATGGCACCTTCTTCTACCACTTCCTAAGGAACCTGGACTTTTCTCCAAGGTGTACTTAAGCCTTCCGTGTTCGAAACATCTATTAAGCATCACCTCGGTGCCATACACTGGGGCTCTGTGCTGTGGGGTACATGAGATGAGGAAACACATAGGGATGGGAAAGAGGGAATCCCTTTAAAGCTCACGTGCTCTGCTAGAAACCTTAAATGCATTTCTTCAGTTAGGCCTCACAATAACCTTAAGAAGTAGGTGCCGTTATGATTCCTACTTTAGATGTGGAAACTGAGATTCAGAGAGGTAAAATGACTTGTCCAAGGCCACTCAGCTAACAAAGAGAAAGAACTGGTGCCCTAGGTCAGTCTGACTCCAGGGTCCACTCCCACCGCCATGATGTTCTCCTGCTCACCTCAGGTTGGTTTTTTTTTCATCCGTTGCAATGATGCATGGCAAAGCAATAGGTAAACTGTAAGATGCAGTACGTGTGACTTATGGGTCACTGCAGTTGTAGCAGGTGCTGGGGATGTCCTACCCATGGCCCCTTGGCACTAGCCTTTGTTATCTACACCAGCAGTCTCCTATCAAAAGCACATGTTATTCTCCATTGGAAGCCTTTCTCCCAGCCTGAGAGTGAGACAAGTCAGAAGTGTTGGGCAGGGGGCACCTGGGTGGCTCAGTCAGTTAAGCATCTGCCTTCGCTCAGGTCATGATCCCAGGGTCCTGGGATCAAGCCCCATGCCGGGCTCCCTGCTCAGCAGGGAGTCTGCTTCTCTCTCTCTCCCTCTGCTCCTCCCCCAGCTCCTGCTCACTCATGCTCTCTCTCTCTCTCGCAAATAAATAAATAAAATTTTTTAAAAAAAGAAGCCCTGGGCAGTAATTAATACTCCTGATGGAAGCTATCAGCCAATGGTGAATAGGGAGTGAAGGACAAAGGCCCCAGCTTCCCAGCCCTCACACACCACCCCCAGAGGTACTCAGAGCTAACCTGCTCCGGAAAGCCCCTGGACTGGCTTCTTTCCCTTTGCTGTCTCATTTCCTCACTCCCCTACCAGCGCTTCCTGGAATCCCAACTTCTGGCCCTCAAATCTTTGTCTCAAGAGTCCGCCTATGGTGCGGTCCTGTCTAAAACAAGAATCTGTCAGAGATTCCTCCTTTGGCTCCTGTCCCCAGGAGTCTGTGTGAGTGTCCTCATGCTGCCCCCTGCCCTTCCCATGGAAGCTTCTCAAGGGAGTACTTCATAAGCCCAGTGTCTCCCTTCTTTTTTTTTTTTTAAGATTTTATTTATTTATTTGACAGAGAGAGACACAGCAAGAGAGGGAACACAAGCAGGGGGAGTGGGAGAGGGGGAAGCAGGCTTCCTGCCGAGCAGGGAGCCTGATGCGAGCTGAGAGCCCGATGCGTGGCTCAATCCCAGGACTCCGGGATCATGACCCGAGCCGAAGGCAGACGCCCAACGACTGAGCCACCCAGGTGCCCCCCAGTGTCTCCCGTCTTATCTTCTTTCATGAAAATCCCATCATTGAGGATCCTTTTAGCTTTTTTTTTTAAAGATTTTATTTATTTATTTGACAGAGAGAGACACAGCGAGAGAAGGAACACAAGCAGGGGGAGTGGGAGAGGGAGAAGCAGGCTCCCCGCAGAGCAGGGAGCCCGATGCGGGACTCGATCCCAGGACCCTGGGATCATGACCTGAGCCGAAGGCAGTCGCTTAACCAACTGAGCCACCCAGGCGCCCTCCTTTTAGCTTTTCAAAGTGCATTTATTACCATATGGAAAGGTAGTTCTAGATTTCAGTGTGCATCAGAATCAACCGAGTGTCAAATGCAGACTCCCTGGCCCTGACCCAGACTTTCTGAATCAGGCTCTCCGGAGAGGTGCTCAGGTGCCTGCATTTTCATACTCTCTCCAGGTGATCCCCACAGCATGCGCTTTGAGAAATACTGTCCTAAGACATTACTGTAGCCTGGGCCTCCAAGGAATGTGAACTGTGTTCCTCATGTTCTCCCTGCCCCCAAGGCCTCTATGGATTCAAACAGGGAAGCCTGGAATTGCTCTGCCCCCTTGCTCCAGAAATGAAGCGTGGATAAAGCCACAGACCAGTTGTTACTGGCAGTGTGGGGCGGCCTGAGACTCCTGGGCAACTGTCTACCATGCAGAGGAGAGATCCATCTCACAGACTCTGCCAAATTTCTGCTCTCACCTTTCTCGCTGCCCATTCCCAACCCCCATTCTCTCCTGTGCTACAAACCCTGTGATGACTACAGGTGCTCAGTTCAATAATGGCCCGTGTGCACTTCTTTGTCTCTGGGTAGAACCCTGCCCCACCTCCAGCCCCCCACACACATGTTCTCAACCATGGTTTCCGTGTGGTTTGGATTCCCGGTCCCGATCAATGTTGGAGGCAGGAGAGGAGAAGGCGGTGGAAGGTGACAGTGTGGGTTACTTTGTTGTTGGTTTACCCCCTCCCCACTTCTTGTCCTTTTTTCACCCTTGAGTCAAATGCCTGAACCCTGCATGCAAACTTCAGCTCCTTCCTTGCACCTCCAACCCCGTGCTGTCCTGACCAGTGGCTCCAATACCCGCTCTGCACCAAGTTCTGATGCCTCTCCTTTTCCCTAACCCCACAGCAGTAGGAAACCACTTTTGTACATTTTGAGAGTAAGGGACATGAAATCAGGGAAGCCTTCATGGAAGAGGCTGCATATGAGCAGGCCTTGAAGGACAGATGTGATTTCTGTGGAAAAGGTTGGAGGGAGGGAGCATTACAATAGAAATAAGGAAGGGAAAACATAATGAATATGGGATAAGCATCAGGCACTATGTTAAGAACGATGGGTATTAAAGAGGGCACGTGATGTGATGAGCACTGGGTGTTATACACAACTAATGAATCGTTGAGAACACAACATCAAAAACTAATGATGTACTATATGTTGGCTAATTGAACATAATTTTTAAAAAAAGAACTATAGGTACATTATTTCATTTACTCCTAGCTGCAATTCTATGAAGTGTGTACTAATGACAGACCCATTTAACAGATGAGTATACTGAAACACAGTTTAAGTGAATTGCTCAAAGCTACACAGCTATGAAAGGGAAAAGTAGGGAGTCTAACCCAGGCAGTCTACCCTGTGCTCTTGACCACCTGACTCAGCTCCCTATCTACTATTATGTTCTCTGTTCTACAGATGGAAAACTGAGTCTGAGAGGTTAAGTAAGTCGCCCACGGTTACACAGCTTGTAACTGGCAAAGCTGGAACACATTGCCCTTAGCAGATCCCATTCTATTTACCACATAACCACTTATGCCCCTTCTAACTTAGCTTTTCCAACCAATCATTTCATTCACAATTTCTTCCAGAGCCAGCCCTGGCTGCCATCACAACAAATGCCTATTTGGCCTAAATAAAACTCTTTCCTCTTGTGTGTGAGCACTGTAAAACGGCGAGGCTCTCCTGAAATCAAGAGAAATAGCCCTCCGAAAGACATCTCTGTTTTCAAAATAGCATCCTCTTTAAGTTACCTGTTTGTCAGATTCCCACTTTATAAAAACCACAGGAAAAAATTCTTTAGGTCTTTAGTTTGGAGACAAAGCACTTTCTATCTCAAGTGGGTTATGAGTTAATCATGCTCTCCTCAGCTGTACCTTGTACATTTTTCTGTCCTCATACTTCTCCCGCTGGGTTGTAATTGTCTGTTAGAACTTGGCAGTCTTGGGGCGCCTGGGTGGCTCAGTCGTTAAGCGTCTGCCTTCGGCTCAGGTCACGATCCCAGGGTCCTGCGATCAATCCCGCATCGGGCTCCCTGCTCACTGGGGAGTCTGCTTCTCCCTCTCCCACTGCCCCTGCTTGTGTTCCCTCTCTCGCTGTCTCTCTCTCTGTCAAAAAATAAATAAAATCTTCAAAAAAAAAAGGAACTAGGCAGTCTTTCCGCCTCTGGTGTTGAGATCCTCCAGGCTTGGGACTAGGTTTTGGTGACCTCTGTCTCCCCAGCGTCTGGCCCCAGGATTTGCACAGAGCAGGCATTCAACAAATGTCCATTAGAAGAAGAGATGAATGAAAGATGTGGTTAAGGGAGGCAACTCTTCCATCCACTAGGAACATGAATCCATATTCCTTTTGAGTCCAGTGGTATGCAGGTGTGGTATACGGGTAAACTGGCTCTCAAGGGGGAAAAGCCCTGATTTGTCGCGTTGGCTGATGTTTATAGTGTAAATACTCCCACCATGGCTGATTTCAAGCTACCAATGGCTTAATAAATGGATCACAAAATTCCTGAATATTTAATGATCGGCTTTCAGGAGCCCCCTGTTTTGGGCTGAAAGTCCGTAATTCTGCCTACAGTGCTTGAACTGTTATCATGTCAGTAGGATCACAAAAGTAGCTAAGCTTTCAGAGTGGGGAAGATAATGCCAAATTCAAATAGCAAGAGTGAAAGACCAAAGCAAACCAAACATTTGAGAATTAGGAGAATTCTATGTTTGGCCTGCCATGAATGAAGCCTCTGTCATTTGTCATCCATCGCCAAATGGAGAGACACTTCGATGACATGGGTCTTAGAAGACGGAGAAATCTGCCAAGTAAGCAACTATCCTAAAAAACAAAGGCCCCCCCAAATATACTGGGTTTCTGAGAGATAGTTCCTTTTATTTGAAAATATAAACTTATTCACTCCCTTCCTTCAACAATCAGAAAATCTCCCAGATTGGGGTGTCGAATGCTGGAAGCATTGCACAAACAGAAGATTCATTCCCAGAGGCATAATTAGGGAGTTCTAAGGAGAACATCTCATTCTCCATATCCCCACATTAAATGTTCTTTCCTCTCTCCTCCCAACATGGAGGCTCCATCATTCTGGGCTGAACCTGAGTTTCTAATACTCTACCCAGCCACCCATGGCTCAATTTTGCACACCGTATGGAGCTAATGGGTAAATGGCAGGATTTGAATCGAGACCCATCTGGCTCTTTCTAGTACATCACCTTTAATAAATACAAATTTTTTTCCAGGCTTTAAGGGTGATACAGATCACATCTATAAAGAAAAGTATAAACACTATAAGGTGTCATTTTAGGTGCAGTACTAGAGTTGTTGATGCTGATAAATACCTAAAGATGGGAAAGTGTGACTCGTGCGGGAATGAAGGAAGTCCTGCATTATTCCACCTATCCCCAAGTGGTTACAGTTGAAAACAACACATATTTGAGTGACTACTCAGCTGTATGCCAGAGGTTGCCATTCCCTTTTTTTTTTAATTCAAGAAATGAAAAAAAATACAAGGAATGAGTCCACTGGCACTCTCAAGCCTTCTACTTACCAGCTGTATAGTTCTCCAAGTAGGTCTTAGGAATCCAGGATTATAGTGCTTTGGTCCTAAATGATTTTGCAAAATCTACAAAGAAAAAAGATACCATTTGCTATTTAGAATAAAGTTGGAAATATTAAAGCCAAAGTTGTAAGCGTGAACATAAAATAACTGACAGTAAACTTCATAAAAGAATATGTGAAGAACTCTGGTATATAAAAATGTATTGTTTAGGGGCACCTGGGTGGTTCAGCCGGTTAAGCGTCTGACTCCTGGTTTTGACTCAGGTCATGATCTCGGGGTCGTGAGATTGAGCCCTGTGTTAGGTTCCGCACTCAGCACGGAGTCTGCTTGAGATTGTCTGTCCCACTCCCTCTGCCCCTCCCCCATCAAATAAATAATAAATCTTTTTTTAAATAAAAAATAAAAATGTATTGTAAAATAAATTATCACTGATTTGGGGGGATAGCCAATACAAATGCAGAGAGACTACAAAAGTCATACATATGGGTATGTTGAAGAGAAACTAAGGTCCTTTTTGCCGTATTATTCTAGGTTGAATACTAATTAAAATCACCCTACCTTACCTACCTGAAGAAACATCTAGAATATTTCCAACTCTAAATAGGGTACTGTGAAAGATCTTTCAGATGAAGTACTCCAAGAAAAGGCACAGTGTTTGGAAATGCATCATTTTACAGGAAGTTCTGGTGGAAAGGTCCCGGTGTTTTAAGTATTCATTATTGGCCCCCTGACCAAGGACTCTAACTGCTCCAAGCTGCTGGACTTCCTGCGTAAGGCACTACATGTAAATTGCCTTAGGAAATGTTTTCATAATTTTCCAGATTTGTCATTTGTACCCAGTCCTGGGCATTGTTACCTCTAAAACACTGCCCATCATTTTGCTCTCTTACAAAACTCATGAACCTTTGAAAGTAGGCAGGGATACTCAAGATTTGAACCACCAGACAAATTAACCTTATTTTGTCAGGACAGGGAGACGCAATCTACATTCTCTTTGCCAAAGAGGGGACGGCTTTAAGGCATTATTTCCCAGCACCCCTTGCAGTATACCGCAGGATTTTCGGTAACATCTGGATGAATAGATTTTATTTCTATACAGTTGTATTTCTTTTCTTGCATGTAGTTTCATGGATATTATTGCTTTCGACATGGCTAAATTTAAGAAAAGAAGTAGCTATAAAGATATATATGAAGTAACTAATAGTCCGGCGGGATGTGGATAGGACACAAATGGAAGTCTGTGAAGGAATGAAATTTGAGAAATATTGTTTCCGGGTTAATACAGTGAGGTGTTCCCCCCAAGGTCAACATGCACTGAAATGGTCCCTTATCCACAGGAGCGAGAGTAATCTGTTGCTCCTTTAACTTACCCGTGGCCATATATTGCCTCTCATTTGTACGTTCTCTTTGCCTCTCCTGCTGTTTAGCATTAAATCTTCTGTATATTCCATTCAGTCATAGTGGATGCACTGTTAAAGTCTGGGAAGTGAAACTTCCCAAAGACGTGTTCTCTGGTGAAATCCTTGTCCTCTAATCCTCATATCCAAGCATTTTATTTGATGCTTTATTCTATTGCCTCCACTCTGCATAAGCTTCCCCTCTAGACAGCATAAGCACTGATGAGATTTCTCGGTTATACTCCCATTTTCCTTCCCTATGAAAAGCTTCAGCCCGTCTTTCTCCATTGGCACCACCCCCACCCCCACAGCCACTGGGCTGACTTTGGGATGGGTGATTGGCTCTTCTCTGCCCCACTAATCCAGCACATTTATTCAAGTCAGATGACCGCAATATGAGGCACTCACTGTCTTTCAGTTAGAGGAGAGCATGCGTGTGCAGACTGAAATTATTACAAAATAATTCTAACGGAATTGACTTCTGATATATGTTTACTAAGACTAAAGCAATTTAGTAGCTCGGGGTTTTCATTCAAGAAAATGAATGCCTTTTATCATATCTGATGGAAGATTTCTTCTGGGAAGTGTGGCATATTCTAAGGCTGATTTTTGTAGCATACCACTATTTAACTCCCAACACAGCTGAAATTAGATAGGTTGCCATAGGACAACATATCTTTTTATAACTGAGGAAGCAGGAAAAGAAGGGGGGTGCTGAAAAATGTTTTCCCCTTGAACACAAGGAATGTGGTTTTTTCCTTAAAGAGAAAACACCTATACAATAGGTAAATCAGGCGAATTAAAATGGGAAACCTCCCTCACTTCTCTCCCCAGCCCCCCAGACTTCTCAGGGTACCTAAATCGAAGAGAAGCAGATTAAGGTGAGCGGGAAGGCATGTTCTGTACTCAAAGCAAGATCAATCTTTATACATAGATCCTTTTTTGGCACCGATGTAGAAAATCCAAACATGGAGATACTTAGGTCTGCAAATAACCTAATCTGCATACCAGATGGATCTAAGGGGGGAAAAAAAATCATAGACACTTTTCCATATACACATATTTTTTTTAATGTGAGCATAGAAAAACAGATGCTTTTGCTCCCAAAGGGTCTGTGGGCCTCTCTCAAGTAGTCTTATGGAGCAATTTAATTTCAGATTTCTAAAATTATGAAAATGTCTAGATTGAGCATTAGATTGAAAAAGAAATGGCCTCTTACATAGAAAACCAACTGAACATTTTCTGAATTATTTTTAACTATTCAGTGAAACCCAGCCTCCAATGTCACAGATAAGCACATGGAAGAGTTAGTAAGGGAACGTTTCCCCCAAATGGGTAGACCATGATTCACTGGATGCTTTAACAAATAATTTAATGCTCTGCTATATGCTCGACTCAGTGAGTTAGTATGGAAGAGCTGTTTTTATCTGCAAACAAAACTGTTGTTTAAGTTTCAATGAATCGGGATTATGGCATTTTGTTCTTTCAGATCCTATTTGTGAGGCTAAAAATAAATTTCCTTTAAACAATGAATTGTATCGACATTTGACACATCTCTCCTTATTACATTTATCATATCCGCCATCTATCTCACCATCCATCACTTCCAACAAATCTTACAAAGGCACAGTGAATGTGGTACATGGATTTGGGAACTTGGTATTTCCTCCTTAAATTTCGCAGTAGACTGTTAAGACAGCTTTTCTCCTTGAAGTTCTGAAACTAATTCAGAAAGAGCTATTGTAATTACTGTAAAAGCAAAGTTGAATATTCTCTTGGTTACCAGAGTCATTAAATAGCTCAGGGTACAATTTATGCCTTGTTCATCTACAGCAGATGGCAAGAATCAAGACTGAGGACTAACGGCACCAGAATCACTCCCATTAACTAGTTCTTTTGTGCATTCTATCACACACCCCACCCTCCCTCCCACAAGCCCTGCACCAAAAATGCAAAACAAGGAAAGACCCAGCGCAAAACAGGACACTTTCTGCAGCGAGGGCTCACTTAGCTCACATTGGGAGGATCACTGCTGCCTCACGGAAGTTAAGATTTCAAGGTTCCGGTATCAGGACTAGGAGCATTTCTGTTGGAAACCTACCACAAAACATACCGTGGGGGGGTTTTTTTTTAGCAGAAATTACCAACGCAATCAACCAGACCCTGATGACTCAGGCATTGACGACGAACATCCATGATGATCCTGTGCAGGAGTACGATGTTGTCTACTACCTCCTTTAAGTCAGCCTGTCACTTCCTCTGCTGCTGAAGTGCCTCTTTCTAATATTACGCCCTCCCTCTCTACACACGCCTTCTAATTTGCAGCTTTTCGTTGACTGTGAACTGAAAGACCAAGATTGGTAAGAACTGTATGTTAAGTAAGAGTTAAGAAGGCGCTGGAAGTAGGGATGAGGAAATAATTAGGGCCTTCGAGGCAGTAGCTCTGTGACACCTAAAGGTTCCTATCTTTAACTTGCCCATCCCTTCCAGTTTAAGCTAAGTCTTGTGAGGTGATAATATGAGACAGCTACCTTCAAATAAGTGAGTTTCTTCTGAGCAGACTATCTGGGCAGGGACTCAAGCAGATATTCCAATAGCTTCAACTGTTTCCGAACCTAAAACACAGTGTATTAGGGAGTGACCCCCTCTCACGGTTATTTAACCCCCTGTGTGATTACATGAGGCACATTCCCCATCCCGAGTGCAGATGGTCTTCACTTTGATCTTGACAACTCTGCCGAGACAGGAAGGGCCAGGTTCATTGTCCCAGATTACAGATAAGGAAAAGGAGGCAGGGTACGTTGAGTGATTTGCCCACACGCGAGCAGTGAATACATGACAAGGTTGGGCTCCTGGCTTCTCATGTGGGGCTTTTCTCACAACACTGATGTTTCTATGGCTCCCTCTCACCTCCCCTCTGCTCAAAAGGGCACTAAGCCCTTCCTCTGGTGAGAAAGACCCCATTTCCTTTGGGCTTGCTGCTTCATTTCTCTAAGTTCTGCCAGATGTCCTCAGGAATCTCGCTCATTTTTCTGGCAGAACTCAAAACCCTCTGTTTTTATTATGCTGAGGGTTGTCAGTGAATTAAAAATGCAACAGATATATGGTCCCAACTTGCCATCCAAAGTTAACAAATGTCACCAGTAAGGAGGTGTCTCACAAGCAGACACTGAAGAATACTTCCCAGCAGATACCTAACAGCTCATTTTGTGTCATGGCAGCGTGAGAAATCACTTCCTCAAGACATTCATTAACCTTTCATTTCCTCCATAAATAATCAGTCAGAAATGTGGCTCATATTTTAAATTAATCGAAAACAGCTCTCGCTCTCTCTCTCAGCCCTTGAAATGACTGGAAAGCTTCTAATGCCAGCATGATAAGCATATTTAAATATGTGGTTCCACTCCTCTGAGCCAGCTTAAACCTTATCTTCTCCAGGAAACCTTCCCTATCCATCCCAGCAGACTTTAAATACCTCTTCTTCCTCTTCTCCAAGAACCTAGAACAATTATTGGTATTTGACATTTAGCACATATTAAGAAACCACGTAATGTACCACCAAGAATATGGGTTCTAGAGGCGACAGACCCAGGTTCTAATTCCAGCTTTTCCACTTCTGAGCTGTGTGGCCTCGGGCATATCACTTAAACTCTCTTTAGCTGAGATTCCTCCTCTATAAAATGAAACTAATGATACTTAATCTGTTAAATTGTTCTAGCGATTAAGTACATAAAAAGCACCTAACACAGGGCCTGCCATATACTAGGCACTCAGTTAAGGACAATTGTTTTCACTGTTCTTATGGCCTTTTATATATACTTATGGTTTGATATGTATGCAATTTTGCTGTCTTATCAAGTTGTTTTTATTTTATCCTTTTTTAAGATTTTATTTATTTATGGAGAGAGAGAGAAAGAGAGAGCGGGGGGAGGGGCAGAAGGAGAAAGAATCTCAAGCAGACTCCCCACTGAGCACAGAGCCCAACACGGGGCTTGATCCCCACGCCCCCGAGATCATGACTTGAGCCGAAATCAAGAGTCAGATGCTCAACCAACTGAGCCACCCAGGCGCCCCCTCAAGTTGTTTTTAAACCCTTTGATAACTGTGCCCATGGTGGAACTTGTCAGGAAGCTTAAGCTTAATGGCACCTTACTTTTATGGGTTCTTTCCAAGGCTTTACTATTCATGACTTTGTTTCACTTTTCTTAAAGAGGGCTCCTAAAATGGTATTAACGTCAGACCCGGAACAAAACCTGGTTCCACTTCCGGTTGTATCTTTACCCTCTATGTGATCCCCCTCCTGGTGCCCACTCCCTGAATTCAGCACAGTACTTTGTACATAATCAGTACTTATTAAAGTGACATTTTATAAAATCCTCAATTAACTGGAATTTGCCGTACTTAGCTATCTGGAAATAAGCTTATGTCAGGTATTTAGTCAAAAACTTGCGAATGACAACCAATACATTTGGTTGGAAATTATTCAATCCACTTACACATTTTGAAATAACAAAAATGCATTTTGTAGACTGTAGGGCTTAGAATTAATACAGTGTTATTCATGAAAATTACTTTAAGAATGATAACCCCAAGGCAGGGCTTCTCCACCTCAGATGTTACTGACATTTTTTACCAGACAATTCTTTGTTGTGGAGGGCTGGCCTGTGCACTGCAGGATGTTTAGCAGCATCCCTGGCCTCTCCCCACTAGATACTAGTCACCCTTCCAGATGTGACAACCAAAAATGCCTCCAGGCAGCTCCAAATGTCCCCTAGGGGACAATCCCCACCCCCACTGCCCTGCAGCCTAGCATCCGGCAGCAAAAGCTGTACAGATGGTCACAAATCTTTCCTATTAAGGCAGGAAAAAGAAGGTAAGCATTTTAGAAAAGTCTCAATAAGCAAAAGTAACCTCGATTAACCTGAAAATCCCATTAACCCCATTCCCAGAGTGTTCTATTCCCTAAGCATTCCAGATAACAACAACAAAAAAATGTACTGTACATTCTATTTTCTAATTTGTATTCCACGTTCAGCCCATTTTCCATCTCAGCAGCTGAGTACAGAATCCAGTTCATGGGTGGGGGATCAGCAGCTTCATCACTTTTGCCATCTATTTTTAGTGACAGTGATGCTACTGACCTGGCAGTTTCGAGAGCTTTTTCTCCCTTGTTTTTGACACTTTTAACTTCAATGTTAGCAATTCTTCCTGTATTCTCTGCCTGACATTGAAATGTGCAAAAAGAATTCTGGTCCTATTAACTGTGATTTTACCATATACAAAGACCTAACTCTGTTGATCATTTAAAAGTAATTCACACTAGCCCATCGATTGATTGCACTTCCCATTGATTAGGCAATTGGAAATGCCCTTCTTAAATAAGCAATATTTCTTATTTCTTCTTTTGCAGGTTGTGATCCTGGGGAAACATTCAAGAGGTTATCACTACATGCTTGCGAACCTGGTAAGAACAAGCAGAGTTTTTGTTTCCCAGGGCAATATATTCTATTTAGTTTGTGCTGTTCGTAATCATCCAAAAAAGAAATACACAAAGAACCTAATGTGTTCTTTAGACACTTGGAGAAATGAGTCAGTAAATGCCAAAACCTGAATGCAATAGCCTTGTTTTCAATTATGCTGTCTCTGTTTTAGCTGTGAAGCTCGTATTCTCTTCTCATTTAAAACATAGTGATTTGAGACTGATTCTTTTTAGATCCGATTTGGATTTGACATGTAAACCATTTTATCCAGGTTTGAAATATAACACAAGGGACAGGGGACACAGGAAACTGACTCTTTCCCCAGTTAACCCAAGTAGATGTGCATATCAGTACTGGGTTTGTCTTTCCAGACGCAGATCACTACCAAATCTTTTCAAATCAGATGCCAGAAGTCGGTTGGAACACAGAACATCAAGGGACCCTGTCAAAGCATACAGCCACCTGTATACTTATAATGAAACACAACTTGAATCTTTTCCTTCACATTTCCCATGCCTTTAAAATCTATGAAACTGTAGAAGCTAGTATTTCATTTAGGTTAGTTTATAGTTCTTTCTCCAAAAAGACAATTGGTTTAGGAATTAACAAAGTGGCTTCTAAATCAGGAATATCTGTTTGGCAGAGGTTCTGAATAATACTATCTCCCCTAAATGAAAGAGAAATGTTAAATTATCACTGTAATACTAAGAATCTATTACATTATTACATAACATGAGTTCGAACCCCGATCTTGTTTCATTAGCACAAGAGAATGATAATCATTATGGAGCTCTTACACCAAAAGAATAGCAACAAAGGTGAAAGATTATTATAATTATATTCTTAGATTTCTTAAATCAAAGAAAAAAATCTTATTTTGTTTTAATGATGAAAATTTTTTGAATAAGAAAGGAAATGTTACTTAAACCTCTGTCTTAGGAAGTGTGTTTTCCAACACTTTATGAAATGACGATTAGAGCTACTGCTTTGAAATGTAGTGTGCATGTTCTCCAATAAATTGCTCAAAGTGGAGCACTTCAGACCATTTGGGGGATAAATGTATTGACTCTTTTAAGAGGAGAAATCTTGATTCTTCATTTACATCTAAATACTTTCAATTTGGTTTTTTTAGGCAACCAATAAGTAAAGGATGTTTGCTGACTCACTGGAAGTTAGACCAGGGCTTGGCAGGAAAAATGGATGTCACAGCAAGGCACCTGAGGGCAGTTACTGATGGGTTTTTACCATTTCTTTCTCATCAATAAGTATTTTGCTCTCCTTCCTTCCTTCCTTTTTTCTTTCCTTCCTTCCTTCCTTCCTTCTCCCTTTTCCTTCTTTTCTGCCTTATACATCCCAGGGTTCACCCATCACTGACAGTACATGAGATGACTTTACATGGTGTACACATAAACTTTTTTATTATGATGGTAATGTATTATTTATTGTGTGTTAGAAAAATATAAAATGAGCACATCGAAATCCAAATTTCATGGACATTATTACTTCATACAGGGCTAACGTAGAGATTTAATGTGTCAAATGTGTTGTGTAAGCAATAGCATGGGGAATAAACATATGGCAAGGTCTGGCTTTTGTGTATGTGGCTGTGGTGGCATGTGGATGACTAAAGTTTGGGAAAGAGCATTGAACGAAGGCAGAAAGTTTGGGTTGTCATACGGAGTTTGCTACTTACTAACTAGCTATGCTACTTACTAACTAGCTATGGGACCTTGCATAAGTCACTTCAGTTTCTTTACTATAAAACTCAGATGGGAATGGGGGAGTTCTTTGATGTAATGGTTAGGCCCTTTGGAAGCAGATGCTAAGATATAATTGGAAGTGCAAGACATTGGGCACCTGGGTTAAGTTGGTTAAGCGACTGCCTTCGGCTCAGGTCATGGTCCCGGGGTCCTGGGATCGAGTCCCGCATCGGGCTCCCTGCTCTGCGGGGAGCCTGCTTCTCCCTCTCCCACTCCCCCTGCTTGTGTTCCCTCTCTCGCTGTGTCTCTCTCTGTCAAATAAATAAATAAAATCTTTAAAAAAAAAATAAGTGCAAGACATTTACTGGGAATGATACCTGTGAAAAATAAAAGAGAGAGGGTCACAAGTGGGAAGGGAGAGCTTAAGACCACAGTTCAGGTCTGATATCAGCCAAGGAGAGGGAAAGGAAGTTTGATGAGAAGAGCTTCAGATGGCGGTATAGTTCTAAGAAAGTCTTGGCCAGAATAACCGAGAGTTCCAGTGCAAAGAACCCCATGCTGCCCCAAAACAGCGAGCCACTGCACCACCACCTTGCTCAGCCATTGGCTGGCAGCTGTTCAGGAAGAACATAGCTCCTGCCTGAAAGCTGAGGCAGGTCCTGAAACTGGAGGCTATCAGCTCACTCAAGTCCTCGAGGCAGGTTCCATCTTAAAGGGAGATCCAAGCCATGCACATCAATGACTGGATGATACATTGAGACCTTCGCCATTCTAGAATTCTAACTGGGCCTCCTTATTCCTACCAACAATCCTTCAGATGAGCTTTGGTTTCAACTTGAGACCCAGACCTGACAGAAATGAAAGCCTATGGAGCATTAGAACTGCAAGAGAGAATCAGTAGGACAAGGTTGGAGAAAAGAATGGTTAACTGAATGCCTAACCAGGACTCAGAATCATGAGACAGTGGGAGGAAGCCTACTACAAGAACAAGTAAAGTCTGGTCCTTCAGAAAGACTGTAATACATAGCGTCATGTCAGTCTGCCTAATGAAAACGTGAACTCATTCGCCATGCTTCGAACTGCCACTCCTTTTCCTCTAGTGACCTCTTTTCATTTGAACTCAGCCATGTGTTTCCATAAGTCCCTGTACTCTATATTGAATTGCATGCAGGCAAGAGAGATAGGAACTGTTGCTCATCTCTGATAAAAAATGAGACAGATTATCCCATCATGGTTTTCAGGTTTTTTAAAGCAGATAAAAATACCCCAAATACCTCCACCAAAGACACACAAGCGCACACACGCACACGCACGCATGCACACATACACACACCCCAAAACTCTTTAGAAGTTCCTTAGATGGTCAAAAGGGTAAGTGGAGCTAAGATGTTTCCTTTCAGAATGAGCCAGCTGGATGAAAGCTGAGGACAGATACACAAGGGAACAGTCTAATCTGAGTCTTGGTATAACAATAGCACAGAACCCTTGCCTTCTTCTACAAATGCAAAATCAAAGACAGTCACTAAGCTTTCTGGAATCACCTGTACCAGAGCGCCATGTGCGCCCCTTGCCACGGAGCTCCATCTATCTGTAAAGACTTCTAGGTGCTTTGACATGGACTTTCCCTGGTAGCAATGCGAAAGTGAGAAGACTCATACAGTCCAGGAATGCTTCGACGGGCCTCTCGTGGGTCAGGGTGCACATTTCACAGCAGACAACAAGCTGCAGAAAAGTTCTACCTTGTTGAAGTCCCTGGAAGAAACAAAAGATTCCATCAGAAGCACAGGCCAGAGATGTGATCTGGGGAACACACAGGCCAGAGGTGGACATCCCAATGATGAGAGAGCGAGCAAGTCTCTTACAAATTCTGTGTCAGGTGGTGATGTCATTTTTTGGGGAGTGGTTCCATAATTGTGTTCTCTTCCAGGATTCTAAGATGGTAATGTTTGCCACTCTGGTACCAGACGTAACCAGCATGCATTCACTCTGTCAGTCAGGCAACCTCTCTCTCTCTTTCAAGGCAAGGTCCTGCATCAGGATCCTTTACACTGCATCCCCAGGAATGTTGTGTATTGTGATTTAATTTTTTCATTTATGTCAGTAATGATAGCTCAGTCATTGTGTGCAGAACCCTAGACTAACAACCCTAGGCATGATGAAAACAAGCACTAGACCTGGAGCTAGGAAACAGGTTTCCTAATCCATAAAATGGAGAGTTAGACCAGATTACTGTTTCCCTAAGTGTGCTACTTGTACACAAGATGATTTTAGGGAGTACACAGCAAAATTTCTTAAACTTATTACTTTTGAATTTGTATTAAATATGTAATGCAAAAAGATAACTATCCTCTCACTTCTGTGATTGTACAGATACCATTCTTTAGAATGAGGGTAAAGTAGATATTTAGGTTAAAAAAATTTAGACCATATAAAGAAAAATATTAGGTAAATTACAGCTCAGATGATCCACCTATATGGCAAAAAACTATAAAGGTGGCATATGTGGCATATTAATGATTAAAATTTGGGAAACCTCCAAGGTCACTTCCAGCTCTACATTTCTTCCCTCATGGAGGGTCAGTTTGGACCAGAGAAGGCCAGGAGTGAGAGTATAGGCACAACAGCTAGGCAGAAGCTGAGGATATAAATGGGGGAACAAAACCAGAGCCTTGTTATCCTTAGAGATATAAAGTCATAAGACAGGCTTAAAATCATTCCAGGTGGGCAGAAGCCAAGAAGGGTATGAGTACCCTTACCTACGTTCTGAACAGAGCTGAGGATCTGAAGGATCAATCAAAACTACCTTGTGGTCAACACAAAGTGAATTAGATCTGGGTTGAGATGGTCCAGCAACAGATCTTCAGCACCCAGCCCCAAAAATAAGACCAAAAAAAACCCCAAAAAACCCCAAGCATTTGGGGTGCCTAGGGGAGAACATGAGCCATACTGGACTCATTCAGTGCTGTACCAGTTAACCACTATCTTAGAAGACCCAACAGTTTCTCTGCCTAGGTCAAGACCAACCCCAGAGTGCGGGACTGTTGTTGACCCTACAAGTGGAAGTTAGGTCATGTAGCTGCCACTGGTAGAGGGGCCTCATGAGCAGGCAGTCAAGGACGCCATTGCGCTAGGGAAGCAAAGAAAAGGAAGCTAACGTATCTCAGACTCCTCTCTGCCGGGCCAGCTATTTTCTTTAGATTTCTTACTAAATTTACTCAGAACTCCCATGAGGAGAGACCTCTTACCTAGTCACCTCCCTAAACTTTTTAGAGATCAGGAAAATGGGCTCAGAAAAAAATACATGACTTGCCCAAAGTCTCAGAGCTAATCCATTGCCAAAGCTAGGCCTCCAATGCAGGTTGAACAGACTCTTGACAGAGCACCTTGCTCTTGCCCTTTGACCCACTCAAGCATCTCAGTGAGACAAAAGGCCAGCCCCACAAAGGTCACATAAGAACATTTGCAAAGACATAAATGCATATGAATGAAATACAAACTATACATTTATGACAGTAAAGTGATCAGAGAGAAAAAGGCTTAAACCAAGGAGAGCCTTGTGAGTAGGGGTTTGAAACCTGTCCAAGAGCCAATCTGAAATGCATCTTAACAGGCACCAATTATATCTGTCCATCACTCTCTTCTCTCCTGCCACATTCCCTCTTCCTTCTCTCTCCCTCACACACACACACACCCCTCTCTCCTGCTCTCTCATTTCCCCTCTTGCTCTTGCTCCCTCTTTTCTCTTTTCCTCCCTATCTGCCCCATTCATATTATTAACATGCCAGGAAATAATGGGGGGGGCACTAGCTTACATTTAATTTTTTCAAATTTCTACTAAAACAAAAGCACCATTCATAACACAGAACCCAAAAGAGGCAACCAGGAATAATATAAGATTGAAGAAGTGAACTCTGCAGCCTACTAGATCTTGGAATGTACCTGAAACAGAGAGGGGCCCACTTTGTTTAGAGAGAAAACAACTTCAAGTGAGATTGGGTCATGTGTTTTGCTTGCCAATAACAACTGTTCCCTTCTGCTCCCTTCCCCTTCCAGGTCTTTTCGTTTTGCCTGCTACTCTTTCCCTTCCTTTGTTCTTCCATTTTTATGTTCTAAATAGAAAATTCAAATGTTCGGGGCACCTGGGTGGCTCAGTTGGTTAAGCATCCAGGTCAGGTCATGATCTCAGGGTTGTGAGATCAAGCCCTGCGTCGGGCTCCATGCTGGACATGAAGCCTGCTTAAGATTCTCTCTCTCTCTCTGCTTATTTGCTTGCTCTCTCTCTCTCTCTCTCTCCCCCTCTCTCTCCTTCTCTAAAAAAACTTCAAATGCTCAAAACCATGTGTTGTGAACAATGCTACCTCAGAAGCTGGCATGTAAACACAGAGCTCACTGGGCTGGAGCCTGGCCTTACAGGCAAAAGAGGTAGGATTGAAGGGAAAAATCCCCACTGGTCCCAAATGCCAGGAGCCCGGCCCCCCTCCCCTAGGTACACAATTTCTCTGGTGGCTGAGGATTCACTTTCTTCTCCAAACGGAGATAGGTTACAACAGAGCACCAAGGGAATGAGGAGTTGTGGACTGGGCTGGGGTCCAACTTCCTACCTGGCATTTAGAAATCCACAGGCACTTGTCAACTTAAAGTTGCCAACTTTGAGACTCCCATTCTCCCTGTCCAAAAATGCCCCCATTGTAGTCAACCTTCCCTTCGTCCCTTTCTCCTTCTCTCTCTCTCTCAACAAGATCACTTTCTAGCCAACGTTCTAGCAAGATAAATTGAAAGAATTCTGTTTTCTTCCCCAGGCTCTCAAATCATGTCCTCTAAAACAGTGCTTCTCAAACTATCTGTGAAGAAGGGCCAGTTTTTTCCTCTAAATTTTCACAGATCAGTAGAAGTAAATTACTAAAAACATGAAATAAACAAAACAAGATATATAAAAATACAAGCCAAATTTTTTAGTATTACACTTAACAGACATAATATTACCCTGTCAAATTGCTATAAATATTTGTAAAAGCTTGCTTTCTGTTTCTTTCCTTATTTCATCTCTGATTACTAACAAACAGCAGACCAGCACCAGTCCACATACACTTTTCTCTAAAGATCTTTATAGTAAGTTATTTTTCCTCTGTATCACTTGTATGCCCAATACCTTGTTCGCTCCCCTGCAAGGAAGACAGAGGGTGGTGTCCTTAAGAACCTTACAGTCATAATTGACAGATAAAACTTGCAGAGCTTATGATAATTGACATGGAGACAGAACAGGTGCTAGGACAGGGAATAAAGAGAAGGCAGAGTATGGAGAATCAAAATTCTGCGTAGCATGGCCAGACAAGACCTTTCAGAAAAGATGACTTTGAAACAATGATACAAATGATGAGAAAGATCCAATTATATAAAGAATCGGGAATGTTCATGTCACGCATAGGGAACAGCATGTGCCAAGGTCCTGAGGCAGAAAAGAGTTTGATACCTTCTCTGAACTGTCAGAAGGCAATTTTGGCTAGAGCAGAGTGAGTTCCAGATTATGTAAGGTGTTAGTAAGCCTGGTTAAGGGAGTTTTAGCTGTTTTCAACAGTGACAGAAAGCCACTGAAGAATTTCAAGCTGGGGCAGGGGTGCATGATCCGATTTTTGCTTTAAAAAAATCAGTGTCAAATGGATGGATTTTATGGTATTTAAATTATACCTCCATACAACTATTAATAAAAGAGATTGGTGGCTATTTTTCCTGCTAATAGCACTTATATCAACTTATATTCATATAAATAATTCCCCCTGGACTAAAGTGCCATGAGGTCAGGGCAAGTTTGATATGGCTCACCATCTTACCAATGGATAGCACTTAAAAGGTTTCAAAGTATGTTGATTGGATTAGAGAATAGAACAGTGAGCTAACAATACAAGCAACCTATAATCAAGTGTTAATTTATATGGTGTAATCTTCAACTCCACACACTACACCCTCCCAGGAGGATGGACCTGCTTCTAGAAAAAGACTTGTGTCTCTCATTAGCAACCTGGTAACTTCAGTCACCACAATTACTATGCATTTCCCTATCGAAGCATCACCCACATGAACAATTCAAGTGACACTAAAGACAGAGCCAGCCTTCATCCAAATTATGAGATAGATACTTGCCCTTGGCAGCTTCCTAACCCTCTTTCTACTGCTTTTATCTTCCCTATAGGCAAGCCACTTTTTCCATTTCTCACCCATAATCTGCTATCAACTCAATGAAAGTCACCCAACTTATCTGGTCTCTGTTTTCCTTTCGGAACAAAATGTACCTTAAGAATAGTATTATATGAAGGAAATCTCCACATAATATCTTGAAAATAAGTGCTCTAAAAAGTAAGCTTTGAATATATTTATTTGCAACTCTCCATTATCCACAGTACCAGAAGGAAATTGAATTACAATATGTATAAATCAAGGGAGACAGGATAACACTAAAGTCATTTGAATCTTTGCAAACTGACTTGTCTGGCTATTCTCAAATCGGGATAATCTGTGTTTGGATGCCAATTGTGTAACCAGTATCTGTATAAAAGATGACCCTGGAGAATCAGTCAGTAAAGGGTAGCTTACAAGTCCCCATGTGAACCGCTTAGACACAAAAGTCATGGTTGGTTTTATAAAGTTGCATTCAGATGTGGGCAACAGTACACTGGCTCAAACAGATGTATCGTGATCGAGAAGTGGTATGATTGATGAAATATAGCAGAACTTACAAATCCAAATGAGTAGGTTCCCTCTCAAGGGAATAACTCCTGGAGATTATATCCATATTTCCAACAAATATTGCCATTGTTACACAGAGGCAAATAGTCAACTGCACAGATACCCAAAACATAAAAAATGAGAAAGTAGAGTTTCAACTCATCCTATCTGTGAGCACTAGGATCGCCTCCAGTCTTCTTCTGCCTTCTCTCATCTCTTTTCATCTCTCCTTCTGCACACTGTTTTGGCCCAACTAAAGGAAAAGATACCATCCTGGCAATTAGCCAAACAACAACAATTTTAATCAAACAGAACTGGTGAGACACAAACAGCACTAGAACTTGTTAAGTCCAGTCTAAGCAAAAGCCATTGAGTACCTCATCATCACATCTAGTTAATAAAATCCCTATGACATAGTAAAAGGGGCTCAACAGAAATTCCACCTCGTACAGCAGGGAATTGGGAACCATGGAGTCACTTAGCAGGGATGCTGTGACAATACACATATACTTATTCCATGGAAGGCATGGGAAGGCATGCAGTAATGAAGGACAAAAGCCCATAAGCAGTCAACAATGTGCAAGAGCTTACATAATAATTGGCCAAAAAGGATTACAAATGGGCCTTCTTACTACCTGGTAGAGATTGTAGAGACAAATTTGATATCAATCTTCCTTAGTCATTATTTTACTAAAGGAAATAGTTCTTGAAGAATGAAATTTCAGTAGAGACAGCCAGAGCTGTCAGTGATGAAGCAGACAAAGGTAGCACTGTTCAAAAGGGCATGGATATGACTAGAGCATGAGGTCTCTTGAAGGAAGTGGTACAGGTGAGCCAGGGGAGCAGAAAATAACAAATAATGGAAATTCTCAAAGGCCAAGTCAAGACATTTGGCTGTTAATACATCTGTAGAAAGTAGGGAATCATTGCAATGTTTTGAGGAAAGGAATATTATGCTCTAACTGGTATTTTAGGAAGGTAAGTGTATTTATTTATTTATTTATTTAAGATTTATTTATTTATTTGAGAGAGAGCAAAAGAAAACATGAGTTGGGGGAGGGGCAGAAGGAAAGGGAGAGAGAGAATCTCAAGCAGACTCCCCACTGAGCACAGTGCCTGACGCGGGGCTTGATCCCAGGACCCTGAGATCATGACCTGAGCTGAAATTGAGTTGGGTACTCAACCAACTGAGCCACCCAGGCATCCCAGAAAAGTAAATTTATTATGTGAAGAATGAACTGGAGAGGTAAAGAACTGGACTTTAGAGCACCAACTAGGAAGCTAGGACAATAATCTAGGCCAGTGGTAATCAAACCTACTTGTGCTTCCAAGTCACTTGATGAATTTATAAAACTACAGGTGTATGGGCCTCACACCCACTGACCCAGTAGACCTAAAGTACATTAATTAAAATAAGGGATACAGGAAGAGGAAGAGATTTTGAGGGAATATAATAACTTTCCTTTGGGGCACATTCTTTTTAAGATGCTCATGGAATATGGAAGTTAATATAATCAGCAGGCAGTTAGGAAAGGGGTGCTGGAGTATGAGACCGGCTCTAATTGGAGACTCATTGGTGTCTCATTCAAAGTGAACTCAAATTAAAAATTCCAAAAGAAAACAAGAGTTAGTTAATTTTATAGACTCTAAAGCTTCAACATGTAACAAATTCATTGGCTGAGGTACTATGTATGGTAAGTGTCATCCTCTTGAAAAAGTAGGTTCTCAGAGGCCAGCTAGATGAGAAATCATGACTACCTCTACACTCAAAATTAAAAATGGAAAAAAAGGTAAAGAAAAAACAAAGAAGAAATTCTAGTATCTTTGTTTGGATAGGAGATGCCAGAAGGTGAAACCAGTTTTTAAGCAAAAAATGAACTGCTATGATTCAGCAAAGGGATAGAACAGTTGCTATAAAACAGCAACCTGCTTAAGCAAAATGAGCCATTTTTTCCCACGCAAAATATCAAAGAAATCCACTGGAACATTTTATTTTTGATAAAAATATGTTATTTTAAAATGCATAATTTTTAATAGCAGATGAAGCTCAGTGAGAAAATAGAATTCATGACACAGAAATTTCTTTTGGAGTCAGACATGCTAAAATACATGTATTAAATAAAAGGATATGGGTTTTCTGTCCTTTTTTGAGCAGTCGCCATTGGGAAAAGTACTCAGGTCAGGCACATAAACCCTGAAACAAAAGTCAGAACAAACTAAAAAGACTTAAAGAACTTTAAACCAAATGTCAATTTAGTTTTGAGCCAAGAGCATGAGTGAAAAAGCAGAACCTCGTGAACTCATTTATCACATATTTAAACTGGTAATCAAACTTATACTTTTTTTAAAGACAAGAATTCTCTAATAACAATTTTTTAAAAATCTGTATCTATTTACATGTATTGCTGTCTGGTCACTGTGCTACTACTCACAGACATTTTCAGGGGACCAAGTTAGAACTGGAGTATAAGGAGAGGCTAGGCCTGTGGGCCAGAGAGAAGCCTGAGTGGGAATACTTAAGAGTACATGTGACAGAAGGAGGGCTCATGAGAGGGTTCAGAGCCAACTGGCTGAGGGAACTGTGTCCCACACCATGTGTGTTTCTGTCAAGGAGGAGTGAGAATGGAACTTTCTGGAAAAAGTCACATGATAAAAACTGACCAGCTTCAGGGGTGTAGTCTGAGGTAGCTGGCTGTGGAAAATAATTTGACAGCTGGCAGGCAGACAGGTAGGATGCCTTCCTCCACTACTCCCCACCCCTAACAACCCCATCTCTTTCCCATTTTACTTCTTGGGTTTGGGTGTTGAAAGCCTAACTCTGCTTCATTAGATTTTTTTTTGAGCCATATTTCCTTAGAGATTTTTTTCTTTTTTTCTTTTTTCTTTTTTAATTTGTTATTTAAATTATGCTAAGTGAAATAAGTCAAGCAGAGAAAGTCAATTATCATATGGTTTCACTTATTTGTGGAACATAAAGAATAGCATGGAGGACATTAAGAGAAGGAAGGGAAAAATGAAGGGAGGGAAATCAGAGGGAGAGATGAACCATGAGAGACTATGGACTCTGAGAAACAAACAGGGTTTTAGAGGGGAGGGGGTGGGGGGATGGGTTAGCCCGGTGATGGGTATTAAGGAGGGCACGTACTGCATGGAGCACTGGGTGTTATACAAAAACAGTGGATCGTGGATCACTACATCAAAAACTAATGATGTGGGTGCCTGGGTGGCTCAGTTGATTAAGCGACTGCCTTCGTCTCAGGTCATGATCCTGGAGTCCCTGGATCGAGTCCCGCATCAGGCTCCCTGCTCGGCAGGGAGTCTGCTTCTCCCTCTGACCCTCCCCCTTCTCATGTGCTCTCTCTCTCATTCTCTCTCTCTCAAATAAATAAATAAATAAAATCTTTTAAAAAAACTAATGATGTACTGTATGGTGACTAACATAATAAAATTAAAAATAAATAAATAAATAAATAAAAATTCAATTTAGTTAACATATAGTATATTATTAGTTTCAGGGGTAGAATTTAGTGATTCATCACTTGCATAGAACACCCAGTGCTCATTCCATCAAATGCCCTCCTTAATGCCCATCACCCAGTTACCCCATCCCCCCACACCCCTCCCGTTCAGCAACCCTCAGTTTGTTTCCTAGAGTTAAGAGTTTCTTATGGCTTGCCTCCCTGTTTTCATTTTATTTTATTTTTCCTTCACTTCCCCTATGTTTATCTGCTTTGTTTTTTAAATTCCACATATGAGTGAAATCATATGGTATTTGTCTTTCTCTGACTGACTTATTTCACTTAGCATAATACCCTCTGGTTCCATTCACACTGTTGCAAATGGCAAGATTTCATTCTTTTTGATGGCTGAGTAATATGCTATTGTTTATCCATTCATCTGTCAATGGACATTTGGGCTCTTTCCACAGTTTGGTTATTGTGGACATGGCTGATATAAATATTGGGGTGCATATGCCCTTCAAATCACTATATTTGTATCCTTTGGATAAATACTTAGTAGTGCAATTGCTGGGTCAGAGGGTAGTTCTATTTTTAACTTTTTGAGGAACCTCCATCCTGTTTTCCAGAGTGGCTGCACCAGTTTGCATTCCCACCAACAGTGTAAGAGGGTTCCCCTTTCTCCACATCCTCACCATCATCTGTCATTTCCTGAGATGTTAATTTTAGCCATTCTGACCAGTGTGAGGTGGTATCTCATTGTGGTTTTGATTTGTATTTCCATGATGCCAAGTGATGTTGAGCATTTTTTCATGTGTCTGTTAGCCATTTGTATGTCTTCTTCAGAGAAGTGTCTTTTCATGTCTTCTGCCCATTTCTTAACTGGATTTTTTTGGTTTGGGGTTGTGAGTCTGCTAAGTTCTTTATAGATTTTGATACCAGCCCTTTATCTGATATGTCATTTGTGAATATTTTCTCCCATTCCATAGGTTGCCTTTTAGTTTTGTTGATTGTTTCCTTTGCCATGCAGAAGTCTTTATCTTGATGAAGTCCCAATAGTTCATTTTTGCTTTTGTTTCCCTTGCCTCTGGAGACATGTCTAGCAAGAACTTGCCGCGGCTAAGGTCAAGGAGGTTGCTGCCTATGTTTTCTTCTAGGATTTTGATGGATTCCTCTCTCACATTTAGGTCTTTCATCTATTTTGAGTCATTAGATTTTTCCAAAAGTTTTAAGTACTTAAGAACTCTAAATTCGCCACATAGCAGATTTTGGTAGCCATCCCCCAGTGCTGGTGATCATGGGAAGGAAGGACATGGGGGACTAGGAGGAAAGTAGCTCTCTCCTAAAGATCTGTCTCTACATCTTAACCCCGCCCTTTCCCTTCTCCACTTTTACCTAGTGGCTTTGGGTGATAAAATCTGTGTGGGCAATTTTACAAAGGCTTCAGGGAGGCCAGAGACTTCAGTTCTCAAAAAACAAAAACAAGAAACCAGACAGAATGGCAAGTCCCACTTGTAGATCACAATGTGATGGGGAGGGGGGCACAATTTTATAAGGTTTAGGGAAGACAGGCGATCAAAATCCCCCAAAGTGCAGACTTTGGGTGGCAGACTTCAAGTAAAGATTACCAAGAGGTAACAAGAAAAGACAGACCAGAAACCACAAACCTCTACCATCCCCCAGGCTCTCACTCTCCCTCTTCCTTTCTGCTGTTACTTACTGGATCTATGGTGGTCAGATCTGTTCAGTTACTGTCTTAACAGAGAGTTTAGGGCATTTGTCTTCAGTTTTCCAAACTCAAGGACTGTGGACGAAAAGCTCAAAAAAGGAAATCTAGCAAGAGTTTATAAGCAAGAATAATTAAAGTTAAAAGGTAAGTGGAGAAAGAAAACCAGAATCTCTACCCTGATGCCACCATACCTACCATTTGTCTCTTTTCCCCCATTTGCTCATAGCATCACTTGTCTGTTGAAGGTTTGGCGGTCAGGTCGGCTGAATTAGTGTCTTTGGTGAGGCTTTGAGGAGACTCGGGCCTCAATTTTCAAAACATCATGGACTGTGCTTATCCACAACTACAATGGAAATATGTGAAAGAAAACAGAACATGTTTTAAAACAATTGAACAGAAATGAAGGGTGGCTAAGAGTCAGGCAGTTTCTGCTACTCTCTCCTAACTTCCTTCTTTACCCCACTGTTCATCACTGTTCTATGTCATCTACCCATTTTATCTGTTTAGTGGTCATTTCTTTCACATTAGTCTTTTTACAGAGGGTGTAGAAGTATTTGGCATTTAGATTCAAACTTGAGGTGGGTATGTTGCCATTTCAAAAAAAAAAATCTAACAATTTTAGTTTTTATAATCTTGGGGACTGTCCATGGCCACTCGAACCATGGGATTTAGCAATATTTGATACAAAAAGAAAGTTCTTTTTAAAAAAAGAGTTTCAGAAATAGGATGATGAAGAGTCAACCAACTTGTACCTGTTAGCCAGAACCACTTTCTCTACAGCCCCCTCTCTACTATTCACCTCCTTTCCGTTTTCCCCTTCTACTTCCTTGAGATTTGTTGGTCAGCTCAGCTGTATTCATGTCTTTTCAGAGGGTTTAGGGAGAATCTAGCCTTGAATGTCTCAACCTCAAGGACATGGGTTGCTGCATCCAAATGCTGGGTACCAGGAGGACATTCAGCCATAGAATCCAAGAGATTACAGATAAGCAAAATGTACACAAATGAAACAAAGGGAGACCAGAAGCCAGCCAACTCTTGCCCTTAAGCGACAAGATCGCATTTCCCTAAATACCCGTTACCGCCTTTCTTTTTCTACCATGCTTCTCTCTCCATTTTGTCCATGGGGGCCGTGTTAGTGCTCTCTGCCCTTGTGGAAGGATAAGCCCTCGGGGCAGTCGGTAGGAGCTAGTGTTGTATAGGTCTTCCCAGCCAGAACAGTTTGAGGTGACCTTCCCCTGGCTTGATTTGTGTTGTTGTGGATGCAGTTCATCCCATGAGGAGAGCCAGGCTGATTCCAGTCCGAGGTGTGCCACAACTCATTCCCAGGCATGTCTGTCATAAAACATGGATTGACTGTGAAACTTCTAGGTCCTCAGTGGTATGGTTGCTGTGTGGTAGAAAGATGAGTGCAGAGTATGCCTCTAAAGATGTTTTCAAATTACAATGTGTTTATTGGAGAGGAAGATACCCAAGCAGGAATATGTGGGGCCTACATGACAGAATGAAGCCTCCTGGGAGTATGTGGGTGTGATTGGTGAGGTAAATTTGAGCTGGACCCCTCCCTTTAGTATCCCTGCCAAGAAAAGGTGAGGGAACATCTTTCTGGAAAGGAGCGGAATGGTGAGTAAGCAGACCAAAGTGCTAGCTGTTATGCATTAAGACAGATGTGAGAGTCCCGGGGTCCTCTCTCTCTCCCTTCCTTTTGTTAATTCTATGTTGCCATTTAACCTGCTCTGGATATTAGGAAAAGAGGAGTGTGATGCTTATCAAAGTGCGAGGGCCGTAAGAGATACTACATCCTAGTGTATGCTGTGGCCATTGACCCTGAAGACCAGGATGGTGGCACAAGCATTCTCAACCCCCTTCTTTCAAGGAAAGGAGCTCCCCTTGTCCAGCCCAGGCTTTTAAGACACAGGACAGCATCAGAAGGCCCACTCTTCATCCCCGCCAGCAGGCAGGTGCACAGTTGGTCAATGTTCTTGTGTAATACTTGTTAACTGACAAATACAGTTTGGCACAGTGAGTGAATTAAAGCCATTTGTTAAAATTTTTCTCAGGCTCTTTATTTGTATATATGTTAGGGGGTGGGAGTGGGAAGTTGGGTAATAAGCTTAAGCCCCAGTTGGAGCCTCTACTAGACTTCATACCAAGTAAGTCTCCTTGCTGATTGTAGTGTGGGGGGCAGCAAATGGGAGAAAGCAATCTTAGTTCCCTTCATGAAAGAAGACTTTGGGACAAAACTCAACCTAACAAGTTAATGTTAACTTTGAAAACAGCTTTTTGATTATCAGAAAGGAGGAATGATACTCAGTGATGCAAACTCTTTGTCCAGTCCCCATGGACTCAAGGCCCACTTGTGAAAGCAAGAGGGAGGGGGCTGCAAGTAGTAAGTGAAAAAGCTGTTTCACAAACCAAGATGTCCATCGACAGATGAATGGATAAAGAAGATGTGGTATATATATACAATGGAATATTATGCAGCCATCAAAAGGAATGAGATCTTGCCATTTGCAACAACGTGGATGGAACTGGAGGGTATTATGCTGAGTGAAATAAGTCAATCAGAGAAAAACATGTATCATATGATCTCACTGATATGAGGAATTCTTAATCTCAGGAAACAAACTGAGGGTTGCTGGAGTTGGGGTGGTGGGAGGGATGGGGTGGCTGGGTGATAGACATTGGGGAGGGTATGTGCTATGGTGAGCACTGCGAATTGTGTAAGACTGTTGAATCACAGACCTGTACCTCTGAAACAAATAATACATTATATGTTAAAAAAAAGAAGATAGGGGCGCCTGGGTGGCTCAGTCGTTAAGCGCCTGCCTTCGACTCAGGTCATGATCCCAGCATTCTGGGATCGAGCCCCGCATCGGGCTCCCTGCTCGGCGGGAAGCCTGCCTCTCCCCCCTCCACTCCCCCTGCCTGTGCTCCTCTCTCACTGTGTCTCTCTCTGTCAAATAAATAAATAAAATCTTTAAAAAAAAAGAAGAAGAAGAAGAAGAAGAAGATAGAAGGAAGGGAAAAATGAAGGGGGGGAAATTGGAGGGGTAGACGAACCATGAGAGACTATGGACTCTGAGAAACAAACTGAGGGTTCTAGAGGGGAGGGGGGTGGGGAGATGGGTTAGCCTGGTGGTGGGTATTGAGGAGGGCACATTCTGCATGGAGCACTGGGTGTTATGCACAAACAATGAATCATGGAACACTTCATCTAAAACTAATGATGTAATGTATGATGATTAACATAACATAATAAAATAAAATAAAATCCAACTAGTATTTTAATTGAGTTTCATTGACTTTTAGATCAATGTAAGGAAATATACTTTTATAATATCAAGACAAAAAAAAGAAAAAGCTGTATCACTAAAATATAAAGAAAGGTGAATTAAAATAAGTGTAGGGGTGTGACTAGAGAGGCACACAGAGGGGACCCTTCTGGATATTGGTTACATTTATGTGTTCAGTTCGTGAGAATTCATCAGGTTATATACTTAAAGATATGTGTACTTTTCTATATGATTGTTATACTTCAATAAAAACTTGGAATGTTGGGATGCCTGGGTGGCTCAGTCAGTTAAGCATCTGCCTTCGGCTCACGTCATGATCCCAGGGTCCTGGGATCGAGCCCCACATTGGGCTCCTTGCTCAGTGGGGAGCCTGTTTCTCCCTCTGCCTGCCACTCCCCCTGCTTGTGCTCTCTCTCTCTGACAAATAAATAAATAAAATCTTAAAAAAAACTTGGATTGCAAAAAAAGAAAACTTTAGAGGACTAACAGGTGTATGCATTTATCAGAACTCATTAAGTGCTACATTTAAGATTTGTCTGTTTCATCGGATGTAAATTTTACCAGAAAGAAAGAAAGATGCAAACACTGAACTCTAGTTAATGACCTGCCTGCCAAAGTCTTTTGGTGTGAAGTATACTAATGTCTACAACTTACTTAGAAATGCATAAAAAAAATGAAATGGATTGATGGATGGATAGAAAAATACTAATTGTGAAATCTGAGTTGAGACTATATGGGTATTCACTGTACAATTCTTTCAATTTTTTTATATATTTGAAAATTTTATATTAAAATGTTGGGCAGAAGAGTCTAAAGAAGGGAGGAAGAATTCTCCCCATTTATGAATATAAATGTTGGCTTCAGCCCATTGAGGACCTAAATGCATCCACTGCAACTAGCAAGAGCCAGGCATCCAGCAGCAATAGTGCGATTCCTGGGAGAAGTGTTCCAGAAGAGAGCAGTGCCCAGTGGAGCTGGCAGTACCCAGGTGCGGATGGGTTGGTGTGAACCTGAAGAGATTCCTTCAGAAGGCTTAGGTGACAGAGACACCAGATGGTAACCAGAGTGAGAGAAGAAAATGGTGGGTGATCTGAAGTAGATGTCAAGACTTGTTTATAAACACGTGTGAGACATACCCTGGGGTTTGTACCATCATATACAACCAAGCTGTCAGTTTCGCTCTTCGGCATTTCTGTAAGTCACAAATATTGAAAGTACTCATCATTAGAATCTGAAGCAATCTGCTGTGCTTGGCATGTTACGCTCAAGAAAAAATTTTAAACCTCTAGTTAGGGTCAAACGTTTCAACACTTTCCCAGTTACAGGAAGCATTGTATTTGTACTCAGTGAAGAAAGACTAAAAATACAGGTAGATAAAACAGATCAAAACATTTGCTTGAAGTTGACACCTGTGTTTGTCCTTGCAGCAGCTATACTAAATAAAGACACAGGCACTAAAATGGAAGAATGCATATTTTCTCCATCGTGCCTGTAGTTTTGGAGACATAGTGCCCTAAGAATTAGTCCATATCCAGCATTTTTTTGTATCTGTCCTCATCTTTGTTGTTGTAATTGAGATGTAATTGACATATAGCACTGTGTTCAGGGTTTTCTTGATTGGTAAAGAGTGGTAAAGAGTGATCCTGAGGAAGGACTTTTCACTTCCTCCTTAGCGTTCTAACCAACAGAGAGCGTTAAGAACACACCACCCCCACAGTTATGATTCTCTTTCACTCTCTTTCTAGGGTTTTACCGATATCTTGCTAGAAAGAGTCATGCACGGGGGAGCCAACATCACCGGATTCCAGATTGTCAACAACGAAAACCCTATGGTTCAGCAGTTTATTCAGCGCTGGGTGAGGCTAGATGAAAGGGAATTCCCGGAAGCCAAGAATGCACCACTAAAGGTAATGTCCCATGGCATGCAGAAACCTTAGGCCAACTTTTCACAGCATCTCAGTATGGCCTTTATATATTTACAGCCATCCTGTGATCGAGTGGTCTTCACTCAGAAGTGTTTCAACGATGCTAAAAACCAAACGGCAGGTGCCGCTGCATTTGAAAACTAAACTTGCAAATAAAGAAGCGATTGAGAAGGAGGTCTTTTAAAACCCAGGGTTTGGGAATGTTAACTAATTTTTTAATGAATTTCATTTGTAACATGCTCAAAACAATTTACAATATTACAAGAACCTGAGTTGGGCAAAAAGTGGGGGCTGTGGGAATAGGTAAGGAAGATTGATAGTCTGAAACAGAAAATTAGATTTTACATTATTTATGTGATTGCTTTGTGTTAATAAGTTTCATGAATCTCAGTACACCCAAGTGAATTGGGCTCTAATACAGAGTGCATGTTGCCTATACGTATATTGAACGGAAATGTTTTCCTGCCTGGAAAAGTATCTTTAAAAATAATTAGATTACCTAAGTTGCTCATTTTCATGAAACCAAGATAAGAATATTAAAGGTAGAAAGTCATGCTTAGAGTGTACATTTTTCACATGTGTTCCCTTATGGCTAGAAATCCTATTATTTAAAAATTAGGAATTAAAACAGATAAATTACGGGAAAGTTATTCATGTAACACAAAGGATCCTTCAAGTGTATGTTTTAAGTAACCATTCCCTCAGTGCATCGATCCAAGTATGACACAGACTTTAAATTCTTCCTTCCTTATATAGTGAAAGTATGTACATACCATGGCTGTGGGATCCCTGTGATCAAGATAAGGAATCAAAGTAGAGTCAAGGCCTTTCCCTTAAAAAGGAAAGGGGGTGAATATTTCTTTTCTCATGGCTTCAAGATACCCATCCTCACATCCTCCCTGGCAAGAATAGAATAAGGGAGAACAAAGGGGCCATAGACCAGACAAGAGACACATTCTGTATCACCTAGTCAGGTCCACCCTAAATGAGTCACATCAGAACATAATACAAGTGGGCCCTGACTTTATACAATTGCTATGTTCTAGAAAAGTAGTAAGTTACACATAATTTGTTCATTCATTTAAGCCACTCACTAGTTAAGTGGTATTCTGTAGTTGTAGTGATTATAGTATACATGCTGGATTTTTCCAGGGAAGTCCCATTTTAAAACATTCTGTCCCATGGTCAGATCAGGTGTCCTTATATGTTTCAGCAAGTATGGTCGCAATCCCTGTGATGTTAGGGTTAGGGTTTGCAGTCCAATTTTTTTAGGATAATTATTTTAATTTTTATTGAGATATAATTGACTTACAGCATTAAGTTAGTTTTAGGTATGTAGCATAATGACTTGGTAGATGTATATATTGCAAAATGATTACCGCAATAACTTTATTTACCATCCACCACTACCGTAGTTACAATTTTTTCTTGTGATGAGAACTTTTAAAATCTACTCTTAGCAACTTTCAAAATACAATACAGTACTGTTAACCATAGTCATTGTGGTGTACATTACAAACCCAGGACTTATTTATCTTATAACTGGAAGTCTGTACCTTTTTGACCACCTCCACCCACTTCCCCTGCCCCCCCACCTCCCACCCCCCCCCCCCTGCCACCCCCCACCCTTTCTCTATCTCTATGAGTTCGGGGTTTGGTTTTTTTTTTTTTTTTTTAGATTCTGTATTTAAGTGAGATCATACAGTATTTGTCTTTCTCTGTCTGACTTAATTTCATTTAGCATAATGCCCTCAAGGTCCATCCATGCTGTCACAAATAGCAGCATTTCCTTCCTTTTTGTGGCTGAATAATATTCCACTGTATGTATATACCATATTTTCTTTATCCACTCATTTGTTGATGGACACTTAGATTGTTTCCATGTCTTGGATATTGTAAATAATGCTGCACTGAACCGCAGATATCTTTTTGTAATAGTGATTTTGTTTCTTTTGAAATAAATACCCGGAAGTGGAATTGCTAGATCATATGGTATTTCTATTTTTAATTTTTTGAGGCGCCTTCTACTGTTTTCCATAGTAGCTATACCAGCTTACATTTCCACCAACAGTGCAAGAGGGTTCTCTTTACTCCACATTTTTGCCAACACTATTTCCTGTCCTTTTGATTCTAGCCATTGTAACAGGTGTGAGGTGATATCTCATGTGCTTTTGATTTGCATTTCCCTGATGATTCAAATTTTGTACTTACATTCAAATTCAATGTACTAAATCCACCCACTACATTTAAATGAGCTTATACAAATTTAGATTTTCATAAACTGCCTGTCTACTGCTTTGCCATCCTTAGATTTAGCAGATAATAGGTAGAGTCAAGAAATTCATTTATGCAATATTTTAAGAGGTACCTACCAAGTGTCAGGCACTGTGTCTTAGGCACCAAAAAAAAAAAAAAAAAAGGACAAGGGTAAAAGGATGAAAAGTATACTACAGAGTAGTTTATGTTTGCTCAGAAGTTGTAGAGGTTGTACAAAAGAGAAGGAAAACAATCTTAGCTCTGGATTATTCATTGATAACTCATGGTATGTATAAAGTAAAGTTCTCAGAACTTGCTGAGAAGAGGGGTTTGTAAGTAAAACCCTTTAAATAGCTTAAGAAAATGGAATCTTCAAATAGGTGGTTACAACTTTCAGATTGCTTTTGCTTAGTATTAGTCATGGAAACTCGCTCTATAGCAATCAGACAAAAAGCCCATTTTTTAAAAATGGTAATATTTTTGATTAGGAAATAAAATTGTCTGGAGATTACAATCCTTATGCTTAATTTATTCTATATTTTATGAATGTTTCCTTTGTGGGTTTTTTTTTTTTTACATGCTCACACATTGGTAAGTAGGAGCTGAAAAAGTAGAAATTAAATAGCTCTTTTGGCATGGCTTGGAATCGCAGACTATTCATGCAGTCAGCTGGAAAAGAGATCATCACCATGTTGGCTTTATGTAGTGCTAGGATGGACAGACACAAAGATTTTTTTTTTCCACGAGAGAACATATGCCCCCTGTTACAGTCACACTTGAAGATTTGTTCCTCAAAGAAATGTAACATGAGGAAAGTCAGAAAAGTAAATTGATAGTCGTAGAAATGACAATGTATTCTATTCACTCTTGGTCATATTTGGGCATACTATAGAGAGAAAACGCCCCGTAGGACATTTTGCTTCATTAAAAAAAAAAATCTGTAGAATTTTCTATCCTCCCAGTATTTGTCACACCTGGAAAACAGGGGCCAGCTTATTTTAATCAGACTTTGTTGATTCATTTAATAAAAAGGCCTCTACCCCGTCAAATCGCAGATAATCAAATCCCTTGTATTAAGTGACTGGACTCATCCCTAGTAGAACATATCAGTATATCCAAGGGATAGAAACTAAGTGTTCTTGCCTGAAAGAGGCAGTATCATGAAGTATTGCCTGTGAATTGTCACTGTTATCAGATATAAAACTCAATAACAATTGTAATTTTCTACAGTCAAAAACCAGCTTTGGTTTTCAGCTCCCCCCAAGAAACAAAAACTGATTTATTGCTGGCCAGAGGTCCTAGTTCGCCAGAAACATGGTCCAGACAGAAATGATTAATGTTTCCCTCCAAATTAATTTCAAGCTGTCTAACTTAGCTATTTCCATTTTCCCCTAAGTAAACACCAGACTTGAATTTTCTATTACAAACAGCAATAACCAATCTACATATGCCATCCTTTAGCCTCACACGTATTTCTTTCTCTATAAAGGACCTGGCCTTTTAGTAGTCACTCACTCAAGACAAAACAGTACCGAGAGCAAGAGAGAGACTCCCTTGAGCCATTTGATCTTAATAATCTTAACATGTGCACACACGAGGAAAGAAGGATCATTCTAAAATGAATCAAAGTCGGGCTTGCCCAGAGAGAGCTCTTGATTCAAATAATTAAGAGGGTGACTTTGTAGAACAAGAGGTGGAGATGAATGAGCATTATAAGGAGCAAGGCAGGTTTTGAGGGCGTCATTTGTCATGATATCGTGTTTTCCATACATCCATTTCAGTATACATCTGCACTGACGCACGACGCAATACTGGTCATAGCAGAAGCTTTCCGTTATCTGAGGAGGCAGCGAGTGGATGTGTCCCGGAGAGGCAGTGCTGGAGACTGCTTAGCAAATCCCGCTGTGCCCTGGAGTCAAGGAATTGATATCGAGAGAGCTCTAAAAATGGTAAAGACCATAATGGCTTTTTGGGGTGCGGGCAGGAGCCTTATAACAACACACAAAAAGTGAGACCTTGGTCTGGAGAAAAGCCATCCGAAAAGGGAATAGGATCAGAGTCTAAGAATGTCAGAGTGTGCAGAAAAAATGAGCATGGATATGTATTCATCAAAATCTAGAAATCCCAAAGTAGGAGCTTCTAAGCTTCTTCCTTGATGCTTGAGAAATGGCCAATTGAGGGCAAATGAATATTTAGTTCTGTGCCACACCGTGGGTGGTAAAGTAAACTCACTACCCTCAAGAATTATGGATTGAACATGTAAACAGCTTCAAAATTTTTAAACTTTCCAGAGATATGGTGTTACTTTAGGGGGACTGGGATATTCTCTAGGAAGCTCCTAAGTTGAAGGTGGACATTACAGCAGCATCCTCTGGCTCATCAAACAGCTCTTGAGTTTGCATGGACTGTGGAAGGGAGCCAGTGTGGTAGTAGTTCTTTTGCCAAAGAGAACCTTTCTACATGCTATCTACATGGGGAAAGGCAGAAACCTGCTATATTTCTAGGCCTCCTTAGGAAGCTTTTCCCCAATGCCCCAAAGAAAAAGCCTACAGAGCAGTACAAGGAATCAATAGACAGTCAAATGCATCACTTGTTTTTAGTATTTACTGGTAGGGGATCATTTAAGGCTTCGGGTGGCATCCTTGGAGCAGATGTCACTCTTCACACCAGGAGTAGTATTGGTCATTCCCTGCAGCTTTCCCAGCAAGAGCACTTTCCTGAATATTTTGCTTTATGCCACATGTGCCTGCATGAATTAAAAATGAGCCTTGGAGAGTACAAGCCTCTCTTATTTCTACTTATCTAATTATCCCAATGTTTGGGAAATCCAAAAAACAAAGAGATAGGCAATGATAAGATAATTCTGTGCACAACCCAGCAACGAAGAATTTGTAATGGCCTCCTAATGTACATCATTTTGTGTAGTTGGCTCTCCTGCTGCTGCCTTCAATTTGCCAAGTTGGAAGCATTCAATCAAAAGGGGTTAGTAGCCCCTGTGTCTCTCTCCAAGAAAGAGGTATGACTCATTCTCCCATCATGTAGATTTTTATGTCATTATGTCAGCTCCCTAAAAATGCCCTAAGTGTAGTTTTATGGAGGTAGCATCGCACAGTTTTGAAGAGCAGTTAATTAAATTCAACCTTCATAGCAGTTACAAGATTTGTACTGTCAGGTGAAACATAATGATGAGTGAAATACAAAACTCCCTCAGAGTAAACCAAAAAGAGTTTTCATCAACAAAACCTCAAGGGGCGAGTACCAGCATCTCCAACAGACTCCCCATTCATGACACAAACAACTACCTTCCCCAAATAGAAAACTGGCTACCAGAGTAAAGGATAAGAAATTCATTTGGCTAGAAAAAAAGCAGATTGATCATACTATTGCACAAATAGTTTCTGCATGTCTAACTCACTGATAAAGCTCAAGTTAGAAGCCAGGTAAGTCACCTTCCTCCCAGGCCCCAAGAAACGCTCAACTGAAAGGATGCTTTACCGGTTTCTACAGGCCAACCTCTTCCTATTGCTCCAGAGAGGTTGGAAAGTATTGACCTTTTCCAGAAGCAGATGCTCCCTTTGTGATAAATGCTCAGTAAAACTCCACTGTTCAGAGGGACTACCAGGGAGGATGGTCTGGAGTACTAAAGGTTTTACTATATTAAAAGAAATCCCATTTTATTTGAGTTAATTAAAAGTGAGAATGCATGTGTAAAAGCATCCCTCACTGTGACAAGCGCATAGTTGTTGCTCAATAAATCATTCTCTTCCTTGAAAGAAATCTGGCAAACAAAATCATTGCCTGATAGAGGCGCCTACAGGGCCTGTTTTAATGAATAAATAAGCACACCATTCATTCAGTAAATATTTATTGAGCACCAATGACTATGTATCAGGCTCGAAGTTAGTATGCAAACATGAAATAAGCGGAGGAGCGCTCACACTTACATTGTTAATATGCAAACAAGTGTTTTTAAAGACCTTAAAGCCACTTGAAAATTGGGTAATCCTCCTCACAATCTACAGATAATACAAATATCAGCCTGAGCCTGATTGACTGAAATATGTCACAATTCTAAGTCATCAAAACTTGTCCCTTTGGGGCGCCTGGGTGGCTCAGTTGGTTAAGTGACTGCCTTCGGCTCAGGTCGTGATCCTGGAGTCCCTGGATCGAGTCCCACATCGGGCTCCCTGCTCAGCAGGGGGTCTGCTTCTCCCTCTGCCCTCTTCCCTCTCGTGCTCTGTCTCTCATTCTCTCTCTCTCAAATAAATAAATAAAATCTTTAAAAAAAAAAAAAAAACTTGTCCCTTTGTTCAGTAAACGTGTATTAAGCACCTGCTCTATTCCAGTCCCTGTACTAGTTGCTGAGAATCCAGGAAAAGAATGTCTCTCATCTCAAGATGTTCCCCATCTAGTAAGGGAGATGAAAATACAGAGATGATTAAAATGGTATGGTGGTTAGGTCCTCCAGAGGCTGCTATGGGAACCCAGAGGAGAAGCACCAAATATAGATTGGGGTGGAGGGCGGGGGGTGGGGGATGATTAAAGAAGGGATCCCAGATGGGATGGTGGGAAACGGTAACTGACATTCACTTCGGTGAAAATAGACTTCCCTCTGAGTGGTAGTCCAGTCCTACTTCTGCTCACCAAAAGTTTTAATCCTGGAGTCTCAAATCTCCTGGACATACTTAGACTGTTGTCCAGTTTCTCTATCATGTCCAAATATGCTAGATCTTTAGAAATATGTCATTCTTTTAAAAAAGAAAAACACTTTACTTATTTGAGAGAGTGAGAGAGAGCACACTAGCGGGGTGGAGGGGTTCGGGCAGAGAGACAAACAGACTCCCTGCTGAGCAGAGAGCCCGATGCGGGGCTCAATCCCAGGACCCTGGGATCATGACCTGAGCCGAAGGCAGACACTTAACTGACTGGGTCACCCAGGGGCCCCCGAAATATGCCATTCTTAAAGAGACTTAAAGCCTTTGCTGTTTTCAGTAAGGAAGGATTTCCTTAGTAAGTTCCTATGCCAGTGTCCCTGCCTGACCTACCTCCTCTCCTAGAACTCAATGCTCAGAGTAGAGTGTAAAGAACCCTTCATGCATCCCAGTATGCACCAGGCAGGCTAAGTAATTTCTGTCTCAATAAAGGACCTTTGCTTTAACCGGAAGTGTGACATCACCTTCTCTGCAAGCCTGAGCTGACAGTAGTGCTTCGGTTTGTTGGGTCAGTAGGACAGTCATCTTGTCCTCAGGAAGTCCCACTGGAGCTTTTCTCTTTCAACAGGAATTTCATTTTCCTGTTGGGGCTGAACAAGCCCCCTTTCCTCTCACAAAATGCTCCCTAATATTTGGCATCAATTTTCCCTCCTGCAGCTCAAGCCCATTACCACTTCTGACTTGCTTAGTAGCTTGTCACTTCCTATAAGTTTTAAGTATTCTATCCTTTCATCCTAGAAAATGAGACAGATGTTTTTTCTCTGAAGCAAATTCCTTGACCCTTACTCACCAGATAAGTAATTCCAGTGACTTTTATTTATAGAGGGTCTTTCGTGCAGTGTCCCTGGACTGTAAAATAATTGGTAAGGAGATCTCTCCACCCGGCAGAGATAGCCTTTTATTAGTTCATAATACTGGGACCAGACCCAGGAAAAATTGTGGCCTACGTGAATTTGCAGTTGGCATCCCAAATCGGGGTCCAGGCTCTTCTAGTACCTCTATCTTTCTTACCTAGTACTACATACCCCTGATTCCTTAGACTTACAAATTTCATCAGTGTGTGGTTTATTCCTCCAGGGCCTAGCTCGCTGCTACCTGTTTGTAGCTGCGCATAAGTTAAATAAGAGGAAAAAGTCGTCTTTGTTACTGTGACAGCTGGCAAATGTGGAACACTCTCAAGAAACAGAACCAAATTCTTTGCAATCAACAATAATTTTATTATAGCTAGCATGTATTGCAAAGCATACTATGTGCCAGGTGCTGTTCTAAACTCTACACGTGTGTAATTCATTAAATCTTCCAAAACCTCTGAGGGATAGGTACCAGTGGGATTTCCCATTTTACAGATTGGGACACTGAAGTACAAAAGCATTAAGGAACATATAGAAGGTCATAGAGTTAGTAAGTGATGAAGCTAGAATGTGAATCTAGGAGCTCCAGAGCCCATATTATTGAAACCATTTATGTGATATTGGGAGTGCTAAGATAAGACACAGACACATCCCTCACGGAACTCATAGTTTAAAAAAAAGCATTATGCTAGTTAAGAATACCCTTCAGGGGGCACCTGGGTGGTTAGGTCGGTTAAGCGTCTGCCTTCGGCTCAGGTCATGATCCCAGGGTCCTGGGATCGAGCCCCCGCATCAGGATCCACGCTTGGTGGGGAGCCTGCTTCTCCCTCTGCCTCTGCCTGCTGCTTCCCTTGCTTGTGCTCTTGCTTTCTCTCTCTCTGTCAAATAAATAATATCTTTAAAAAAAAAAAAAAACAATACTCTTCAAGCTGGGGCGCCTGGGTAGCTCAGTTGGTTAAGTGTCTGCCTTCAGCTCAGGTCATGATCCCGGGGTCCTGGGATTGAGCCCCACGTCAGGCTCCCTGCTTAGTGGAGTCTGCTTCTCCCTCTTCCTCTGCCCTTTCCCCTGCTTGTGCTTTCTCTCTCTCTCTGTGTGTCTCAAATAAATAAATAAAATCTTAAAAAAAAAAAAAAAGAATACCCTTCAGGCTACTCCCTCAAGAAGAGACTAATGGTAGAAATTTCAGGCCCTTGAAAAAGTGGTGGTAGGGCCTTCACTGTATCATATAGGTAACTGCCTATCACCCACTCAAAGCTTCACAACGAAAAGGCACACCTAGAAAACACTGGGGAGGAAATGAAGATCTGTATAGACTGATCTGGTGGATTTAGCTCAATGACTCAAGATAAAAGATCTCCACGATTCTAAGATCTGTCAGTAGACCTGATCTCAGAGACTTAGAAGGCAATAATGTGGTGCTATTTAAAATGCTTACATTTTCGGGCTCCTGGGTGGCTCAGATGGTTAAGCGTCTGCCTTCGGCTCAGGTCATGATCCCAGGGTCCTGGGATCGAGTCCCACATCGGGCTCCCGACTCAGCGGGGAGCCTGCTTCTCCCTCTGACCCTCTCCCCTCTCATGCTGTTTCTCTCTCGCTCGCTCTCTAAAAAATAAATAAAATCTTTAAAAATAAATAAATAAAAAATAAAAATAATAATAAAATGCTTACATTTTCCCTTTCTACTAGGTGCAAGTACAAGGAATGACTGGAAACATCCAATTTGACACTTACGGACGTAGGACAAATTACACCATCGATGTGTATGAGATGAAAGTCAGTGGCTCTCGAAAAGTAAGTAACCAAAACAGATGTCCAAAGAAAAAGTCTTTCAGAAGGTGACAGCACTCCAATGCAAGAAAACAGGTGTTAGGAAAGACACACAAAGCAAATTCCCACATGTTATTTTTGCCTTTCTGTTGGTGAACAGTGTAGACATGATACGGAGTTGCTTTGTGATCAAAGTGTTCCATCTACACATTTTGAAGGGAGCATTTCCCTCTGAGGCCGGTCCTATAAAAGTCATAAACTCAAGAGTTATTAACAGCTTCCAACCATAGAGGGAAGGAACCACAAATTTTACAGTATGTTGTTATTTAAACAAGCTGCCAAGGTACATATGGTTTTAGTTTTAGCAAAAGAATCAGAAAGTACCAACTTGCATTCCCACCAACAGAGTAAGAGCGTTCCCCTTTCTCCACAACCTCTCCAACATTTGTTGTTTCTTGCCTTGTCAATTTTTGCCATTCTAACTGGTGTAAGGCGGTATCTCAATGTGGTTTTGATTTGAATTTCCTTGATGGCTAATGATGATGAACATTTGCCACTTTGGAAAACAGTGTGGAGGTGCCTCAAAAAATTAAAAATAGAGCTACCCTATGACCCAGCAATTGCACTCCTGGGTATTTACCCCAAAGACAAAGATGTAGTGAAAAGAAGGGCCATATGCACCCCAATGTTCATGGCAGCAATGTCCACAATAGCCAAACTGTGGAAAGAGCAGAGATGCCCTTCAACAGATGACTGGATAAAGAAGATGTGGTCCATATCTACAATGGAATATTACTCAGCCATCAGAAAGGATGAATACCCAACTTTTACATCAACATGGATGGGACTGGAGGAGATTATGCTAAGTGAAATAAGTCAAGCAGAGAAAGTCAATTATCATATGGTTTCACTCATTTGTGGAACATAAGGAATAACATGGAGGACCTTAGGAGAAGGAAGGGAAAAACGAAGGGGAGAAATTGGAGGGAGAGATGAACCATGAGAGACTATGGATGCTGAGAAACAAATTGAGGGTGTTAGAGGGGAGAGGGGTGGGGGATGAGTTAGCCTGGTGATGGGTATTAAGGAGGGCACGTACTGCATGGAGCACTGGGTGTTATATGAAAACAATGAATCGTGGATCACTACATCAAAAACTAATGATGTATGTTGACCAACATAACATAATAAAATAAAATTTTTTAAAAAATAATCGGGAAATAGGTATCTCTCCACCTTGCTCCTCACCCTCCGAAGGACACTGGACAAAGTACCTTTCTCTACAGCCAAATTGTATAATGACCACTTTGCTTCTCTCATACTAATAGTTAAGTTAGGCATGAAATGAGGATTTCATAGCCATGTGATAAAATCTCAGAATGTAAAATAGCCTGTGTCATTTCTAAGGACACTCCTTGGTTTCCCACCCTCACATTCCAGCCTTCCTATAGTTCAGAGCACAGCACTTTCCTGCTATAGGAGTTTAAAGGGGAAAAAAAGGTTGACCATCCTACAGTGGGCTAAGTTATTTTACAAAATACCAGTAAAGGTGAGGTGGGGATGAGAACCCCCAGGATGAAGGTGTGTGTCTCAGGGTTGGGGTCCTGGTGGGGGTGGCAAGACAAAGGGAGACAGGACATCAATCCTTGGAAAGCTCCAACAACTAAAAAGAAAGTGTTACTCCATGACAACATTTGGATTTCTTGTGGTACTTTTTGAGTGAAAAACAGGCAACCAGGTCAAATGTCTGCTCTTTCTAGGCTGGCTACTGGAATGAGTATGAAAGATTTGTGCCTTTCTCAGATCAGCAAATCAGCAATGACAGCGCATCCTCAGAGAACCGGACCATTGTAGTGACTACCATTCTGGTAAGTATGGAGAGAAGATAGGTGGGCTTTCTGTACAGCAAGACTTCTGCTTTCTGAAAAGCATTATTCAGCCAGTAAAAAAGACATCAAGTTCAAGCCGTGAAAACATCCAATAGGTCAGCTTAGGAACCTCTTAAAGTATCTTGCCATCATCATGAACAGAATGTCATTTTTTTAATTTATTTTATTATTTTTTTAGAATTTCATTTTTTAGGATTGTATTTATTTATTTATTTTAGAGAGAGAGCGTACACGTAAGTGAGCACAAGTGAGGGGAGGGGCCGGAGGGAGGGAGAGAATCTCAAGCAGACTCTGTGTTGAGTGCAGAGCCCGACGTGGGGCTGGATCCCAGGACCCTGAGACCATGACCTGAGCCAAAACCAAGAGTCAGATGCTCAAGCCACTGAGCCACCCAGGCGCCCCCGGAATGTCATTTTTAAAAAGAAAAAGAATAGGAATTTGGGACAGTTCCACATATCATTCTCCTCTTTACCTCCCCTCCCACACACACACTGTAGGACTGATGTTTCTTTATGGGGGAGACAGCATGATGTGAAAGAGAGAGTAGATTAGGGTTCTAATATTAGGTCTACCACTAATCTGTGTTTAACTGTGCAAGTCACAACTTCTCTGAGCCTCAGGTTATGTTTCTTTTAATTTACGAAATGGGTGTAAAAAGGTCATAAGACCATTTCAAGGCAAGATTCACCATTTAAAGCTTTTCTGTGAAACTCAAAGCACAGTTGAAATGTGAGATAGTGTTCTCATTTAGTTTTAAAATGTTTTTCTGAAAGCTGGTTCTTACTGGGTGAAGTACAAACCAGGGTGAAAAATGAGTATACCACTAGGTCTGAAGTTGTGAATAATTGGATGAAGATTCAACTGAAGTTTACCTTTCATTTAAACAGACATGTCAAATACGCTCTTTGTCCTGGGTACTGTCCTAGACCCTGAGGATGTAAAAACAAATAAGCCACAGACTCTGACCTCAAAAAGACCACAGTGCTTTTTGAGGGCTTGCCTGGGCTGGCTGTGGTAAATCCCGAGAAATCAAAGGCAGTTCACCTTCATGTAAAGGAAATACCTCTGCCCAGTTTGACTAAGACAAAGACTTTATAGGTGGAAACCTGTCCTGCTTTCAAACCCTCAAAAAGAACTTAAGTCCTTCTCTACATCTTTAAATCATCAGTTAAAGACTCCAAGGAATATATAGCCCAGCGAATAGTCAGTCGATTGGGTTCTTCTGCTTCTTACGCAAACATATTTTAAAGGCTCTTTTCACACACCAAACCTCAACAACTACACGGGGAAAAAACTTGATTATGGCATGTGTCATCTCTTAGAAAAATGTATGGGAGTAATCCTTCGATCTTCCTCTTGTCCCAAAGGAATCACCATATGTCATGTATAAGAAGAACCATGAGCAACTAGAAGGAAATGAGAGATATGAAGGCTATTGCGTCGACTTAGCCTATGAAATAGCCAAACACGTAAGGATCAAATACAAACTGTCCATTGTCGGAGACGGGAAATACGGTGCAAGGGATCCAGAGACAAAAATATGGAATGGCATGGTTGGGGAACTTGTCTATGGGGTAAGTTTTTTCAACTCTATTTTCATTTACTTCTGTGCTTTCCACTTAACAAAGATAGATTTTATTTTCAAAGGTAGTACTTATCCAATTGTACAGTTTCTGTGTGGTCTGTAAAAAAAAATTTTTTTTTCTTCTCCAGTTGACTTTTGTAAAGGTAGGTTGTCGATAGCATCCTTTGGGCAACAGGATTATTTTGCCAAAAGCAAAGTAAGATTGGGGAACTTTATTTGGCAACATTAAATGCAGCCTGCCCTCTGCTGAAAATCTGTTCCTTCTGTGTTCCCTGTGTCAGGCAGCAAAATCACCACCCACCTCATTGCCTCAACAACTTCGCCTAAGTGACCCGGTCATCTTTGCTCATTGCTCCCTCATTTCTAGGCAGTGACCATGTCCTATCCGTCCTACTCTTCTGTCTCTCAAACCCAGACACATTCTTCATGCCCACCCTCATCATTTCAGTTAAGGTTCTTACCACTTGTTGGTCATTTAACTGATTTCCCTGCCTCTACTCTTACCCTGGCAGATCAGATCTCCACATCATTGTAATTTCCCATGTGAAAAATCAGGATAAAATTCGAATCCCTGAGCATGGCAAATAACGCACTTCATCATGTGGCACCCGCCTACCTCTCTAAGTCGTCTGGGACTCTTCCCCCTTCATACTTAGTGTTCCAGCTGCCGAGAAGTATGTGTCATTCCCCGAAGGTGCCCACCTGCCACTTAGGGCATCCCTGGAAGTACCTTTGCCCCTGTCCGTCAGCTAGCCTCGCTTCGCAGTCCTCCAGAATGCAGGTGGCAGCATTTTCAGGAAGCCTTTCCTAATCCCATTTACCCACCTGTGGTCTGCTTAGGTGCCCCTGCTTTTTGCTTTCTTGTAGTACCTTTGAACCAGTATTATAATGATCTGTTTACAAGTTCAGCTGCCCCAACTGGACTATAAACCCCTTGAGCACAGAAGCCATATCTGATTTATTTCAATATCCCAGAGCACAGCACAGAATGGAGGTTCAACAAATAATTGTTGAATGAATTAATAAATGAACAGAATCGCTCTGCCAAGGGCTTGCCCATGGGTCAAGTACAGAAGAATTATACTGATAATTAGGGCTTTCAAAAGGGGTACAGCAGTATCTTCAGAGCTCTGCAGTGGCTTCACTTGAAAGGGTTTGGGCCCCTGATTGGGAATGTCAGATCTTGGGCCGCCCAGTGAGGCCGATAGAGACAGGCAGAATTGGGCATAAGAACCGCCCACTGGGTGAACCAGTCACTAGAAAACTCACCCAAGGGTAGGTGGTGGCAGCCGAGGGTTAGTTCTCTCTGCTTTTTATTTTCATCCCAGTGTCGTTAACATACAGCATTATATTAGTTTCAGGTGCACAACACAGTGATTCGACACTTCCGTACGTCACCCAGTGTTCATCAGGACAAGTGTGTTCGGCAGAGGTTTGCTTTCTGACAGATAAGGAGTACTCGCAATGACCGGTCCCAGTCTAGACAACAGGTTAGGGGAAGACTAAGAAATCTAGGGGGTGCATATACTGAGAAGAAGTTGGCAAGAAGCAAACATCCAAGTTATCTTTTGGACAGAGGTTCAGGATAAGGACTCTGGTGCTTGAGATGGGAAGCAGCCAGAATAAGGTGCAGCTCTCCCCTCAGAAGGACTGGGGTCACTAAATAAGTTTTTGGAACAGGTCCTCAAGAACAAGCACAAAGGCAGACGCTCATTTCTAAAAATAAGGGCACAGAAAAGGAATTAAGGCTTAAACTGAGACTGGACCTCAAGTATCAAAACTAGGGCACCATCCTCCAGTCAGACAAGCAGCAAGGCAGTTTGAACCTTAGCCCCCAGCAGTGGGGCTGGAGCCAATTATCTCCCATCCTGGGTCAAGGTTGGCCCTGGGAACTGGGGTAAGGCTGAGTTGCAGATGAGATTCAAGTGAACTCCTTTATGAGAAAGAGAAGAACTTCTAATGCCGGACACAGGGGGCTGAACGAGGGGCAGAGCACCTGTCGTGCTCTCTAAGGACCCTGAGAAGCTCTGAACTATCTTGATACAGCTCTAACCTCTTTCTGAGTTGGTGATTAAGTCTTGTCTTCTCTATCCTTCATCTCCCCAACACTCAGGCTCCAAGAGGTCCTGTCTTGCTCACAACTCTACCCCGCACTTGGCACATTATGTGGTCCATAGTAGATACTCACTTTTTGCTCTAACGAATGAATGCCTGGTATGCAGTAATGCCCAGCCAATGTTCATTAAATTTACCTCATGGTAGGAGGTAATCTTGTATCATTACCATTATTTATTATTATCGTTGCCATTATTATTTTATTTTTATTATTAGCTACCATTTGTTGCTTATTTCCTGGTTGCCGGACACTGTGCTAAGTGCTTTATAGGCATTATGTAACTCGATCCTCACAACACACCTCCAAAGGAGGTGCCACCTTATTAACATTCTACAGATGAAAATACTGAAGCCTAGAGAGGTGGTCTTATGCCAAGACCAAACAGCCTGTAGCGACACGGTGATTTGAACCCAGTCTCTGACTATGAGGTCCATGTTCTTTTTTTTTTTTTTTTTTAAGATTTTATTGATTTATTTGAGAGAGAGCAAAAGTGATCACAGAGGGAGAGGGAGAAGCAGACTCACCGCCAGGTGGAGAGCCTGATATGGGGCTTGATCCCAGGACCCTGAGATCATGACCTGAGCCAAAGGCAGATGCTTAACCCACTGAGACATCCAGGTGCCTCAGAAGTCCGTGTTCTTTAACCACAGCCCTAGACTGCCCGACAGCTGATGTGTTATTTCAGACCCATCCCATCCTAAAAGATAGCTGAAATTTGTTGAAAGGCTTTTGGTGCCTCTGCTTTTCTGGGGAGAAGATTGGCCCCAGGAGCATGGCAAAGACTTTGGGGTGTCAATTTCTACTGGGCCAGAGTAACTGACATGAGTTCTACCAGCCCACTGTGATTCAGTAGCCAGAGCTTTCTAGTGTCGCAGAAGAAAGCCTGTCACATTCTGTAAATAGCTCGGGTCCCTCCTGGCATCAAGCAAGACGTTGGACCCAGTGATGTAGAGCAAGACAGATTTCCTGACACTGTTCAAAGACCCAGCTTTCTCACCAGGTTTTGGCTTCTCTTCTGGCATGTCCTCTGTACTGCGCCCACCTAATCTCCACATTCTCTCCCTCTTCCCAATATGTGTGAGTGAGGGAGCTTGAGAATTAAATAGTCCCTTACTTGTTTAGTAATTTAGAAACCAGCTCTTTACTGCTGAATAGGTAAAAATTCTTCTGAAAGAGGCTTCCCACCTTTTCCCTCCAGTTCTCTCCACTAAAGACAAAAAGCAATAGCCAGGGAAGTCTCAAAGAAACGTCCTCTGCCCTCGTCTGACCTGGAACAAGTTTCTGATGCTTTCTGGGATTAAAACACAAGGTGTTTCCAGGGAACTGACTGCAAACCAACTGCTGAATTCCACTTTCCCCTAAAACTTGTGGCTATGAAAAATGGATGTTATTGTCATGCTTGGATAAAACCTCTCTGTTCAGGCAGATGATCTCATAAGCTGAATGTGTCCTCATCTTCATTTAAAATTTTAATCTTTCAGCATTGGCAAGTTTTCCACTTCTCTTTCAATGATAGAAATGGAGAGAAGTGAAAACGCAGGCATTCATTTCTGGCAGGCCTGGCATCTTGTAGTTTGCAAGTTCCTTAAGAAAAAAAAGGAAAGTGGGACGCCTGGGTAGCTCAGTAGGTTGGACAGCTGACTCTTGATCTCAGCTCAGGTCTTGAGCTCAGGGTCATGAGTTCAAGCCCCACATTGGGCTCTGCACTGGGTGTGGAGCCTACTTTAAAAAATGGGGCGGGCGGGCAGGGGGGGGGTTACTCTCTTGCAATGAACATGAAAACTACGCAGATAGGCACAGCTTTATCCTCAGGGAATTTTCTCTTATGCCTTTAGCATGTAAAACAGATCAGAGTAGGAAAAATATGAAGAAAGGCAGAGATGAAAAAAGCTTTGCGAAGATTTCAGTATCTACCATAAAGTCTCAAGAAAGAGTCAAAATGAATTAAATTTGTTCAGGAAGAAAGAAGCCAATCAGCCTGTTTTCAGATGATTCCTAAACGGTTTTCTTTTCCCTCTAAAGAAAACCAAATCAAGGTTGATGTTTGGGGCACCTTGTATTGCTAAGAAGGCTATTTTTGAAACAAACGTCAGTAGGACACAATGTGCCCCATTATGTAAGCTCTTCAGAACATTATGGACTTGAAACTGTCCACCTGCTTTTAGTGGTTTTGCTTTTGAGCTGGATGTCTATAACATCACCACATGGTAATTGTCCCTAGCTTAAATGGCTTACAGACCACAAGTTTTTATGGCTCCAAAATAGCATGTTTGTTTTTTTTTTTAAATCTTGAGTTTTATTAAGAATTTAAAAATCTAAACATTTTCTAGAGGCCTGGGAAGCCTACCTAGAAACACCACCCTCGGGCATTTCCAACTTCCACATGTCCATATACCTCACTGCGCTGCACACCCCCCCCCCATGACAGACAACGTGGCAGCACAGTGAATGTCGTTGTGTTTTTACTATTTGTAGAAAACTGGCATTTAGGTTTCAAAATTAATAATATTACAAAATTACCAGCAGCAGTCTTAAGCCTTTCGACAATGCTTATGAACTCCACTTTGCTGACCCAAACAAGGCTATTATTCCAAGTTCAAAAAGCAGGACTTGCCCCAAGGAGGCATATTATACATCCTGCAGATATTCAGGCCACATTGCTCAGGACCCATTTGTGACCGTGTCTTCTTCCATCTCCTCTTCACCATCATCAGTGGGGCCTGGTCTGTGCTCCCTGCCAGGTATCTTGCCAGACTGCAGCAAGCCCTTCAGCCACTCCACTTCAGCCAGGGTGGATGCATTTGCTATAGCATTCTTGATTGCTTCTACATCCCCTGGAGATGGCCCACCTTTCTTTTTGTCAGTTGGCAAACCAGCACCTGGGTTGAAAGTTTTGCTTCTTCTGGCAATATCCTTTGCAAGTTGTGCACCCCGTTTGCCCTTGAACATTTTCTCTGCTTCCTGACACTCTTTTAGTTTCACTTTCTGGAAATCCAGTACTCTGACTTGCGGAACTTTATAAATTACATATGGTCTGTAATGCTTCTTATTTGTTACAGGATTTCTCATAATACTTAGGTAAGTCAGTGATTTGAGAGATGCCAAAGGGTCCAGATCACCCAGTTCCACAAGGACTATTGTTGGTGAGAATGAGTTCTGTCAGACAGGGTAGAGCCTGATCAAGTCCCTCACCTATATGGCATATTCTATTGTTGTTCACTAATAATGTTTTCAGTCTTCTCAACAAAGGAAAACCATCCAGTTTCCTGATTTCATTGTCAGAAAAATCAATAGCATCAAACTGGTCTAAGGTAGCACCTAGATTTTCAATGACAGGAATTTTATATCCCCGGAGATCCAGCTCGCGGTCCCGCATAGTGTTGGTGTACTGAGCCGCCTGCTCGATCAACTCTGCCATCAGTTTCACCATCCTGCCACCTCCCTCTGCCGGTGCCATGGCCCGCCGGCTTGTTCCCCCCAAATAGCATGTGTTTTAAGAGGACATTTAAAAACAGTTTGTTGCTAACAGGGCTCTTAGACATCTTTTAGGCTACCGTTTCATTCATTTTACAGATAAATATGGGGATCAGCCAGGATTGGCCATTAGGACTGCGGATGGTTGATTCCAGGTCACATCCCCTGGGCACCCTCAGACTCCTTCACACTCCCAGGACAAATGGCAATTTTATAGATGCTATTCACACTGACATTTCTCTACCCAGAAGAAATTATCTCGTAGGTTGTCACTATCCTAAGATAGATTCATTTTCCATTAAGAAAGACAGGAAGTCGATCTGTCCTTCCCGCTAAAAGGCAGAGAAGCAAGGGTACAGTAACAGATGCCAAATATTCTCTTCTATTCTTCAGGTGATTATACTGGGCTTTGGCAGAAGGGCTGATGGTTTGATAAAAGTGCCCCTCTCTTTGAAATGATGTATATAAATTCCAGGAAGGAGCATTAATGACACATGGACGTCTGCCATTCTGAGCAGAGTGGGTGGGGAAAGATTACCAACCAAATTTAGTCTCACAAGGCCTTTACCCAGCTCCCGGGATGCTCCTTTATCTTCACTTTGTCTTTAACTCTCTCAGCTCCCCAAGGACAAGGAGCCCTAACCAGTAGATCTAGACTGGGACATCTGTTCTGGCTAAGCAGATGAGGAAATCCCGTTGTGACACTGCTTGTTGTTGAACAGATTTAAATAGACCTCATCCCTTTCTCCAGATCTAAACAATTGCAGACAGTGAATATCCCGTAGGGTACAGCCAATAAAGCAGTTTAAGTCCTGTCTTCATTATATTCCTGTTGTCTAGCTTGATTCTGTCCACTCCTTCCTCCAACACATTTAAACTTGCCAAGGAAATGTCTGCCAAAGGCTACTAGAACCTTATGACTGATACAGGGATAAGGGATCAGGTCATGTCTGCCTGTTCTCTTGGTTAGCATAGTATCTTTTTTTAAGATGTATTTATTTATTTGAGAGAAAGAGCACGAGCACGAGTGGGAGAGGGAGAGAGAATCTCAAGCAGACTCCACCCTGAGCATGGAGCCGGAAGCAGGGCTCGATCCTAGGACCGAGATCATGACCTGAGCTGAAACCAAGAGTCGGACACTTAACCGACTGCTCCACCCAGGCGCCCTGCACATAATCTCTTACACATTACACTCCAGTACATTGCCTCTCCTCTCCCATCCTCCCCCTTGCTTTCAGAAAGTGCCTTAAAATGGAGGCTGACAAGCTTCTGCTCATGTGTTGTCCCCAGGTCGGTTATAAGTTTTATATCAGATGAAAATATTTTAAGATACAACATAAGCCCTTAGCTCAAAAAAAAGTCTTAAATGCCATTTAAATTGTCATTTCTGTCTTAAACTTGTCAGACTCTTTAGTGTATCATCCCTATACATAGGAGTTCGTTGGTTTTTAAGTTTTATGAAATTTATGACTTTGGCAACCCACCTATGAAAAGGATTATAAATCCCCTCAAGTTAAATCCCCTCCAGTAATGCAGTTCTTCCAGGTTTGCTTTGCCGCTGGTGAGTGGAAAAATCAAACCTAATTTGGCGTGTTTACTGAGCCCACACAGCCACTCGTAAGCCACTTGATTAAAATGCTTTAAGTAGGGCGCCTGGGTGGCTCAGTTGGTTGAGTGACTGCCTTCGGCTCAGGTCATGATCCTGGAGTCCCGGGATCGAGTCCCACATCATGCTTCCTGCTCGGCAGGGAGTCTGCTTCTCCCTCTGACCCTCCTCCCTCTCATGCTCTCTGTCTCTCATTCTCTCTCTCGCAAATAAATAAAATCTTTAAAAAAAATAAAATAAAATAAAATGCTTTAAGTAGTCAAGATGCAAGCAAAAGCACTAGCAAACTCTTAACCCTGAGCTCTTCCCATTTGCTGGTTTTTATCCGTTACCTGAGGCACCTACATACCACCCAACTTACCCGCCTAGATTTGGGGAAATGGCCTGCCTACTGCTGTTACTAGCAGAGGCTGAAGTTTGAGAACAAAAGGCCACTGACTGGTTCAGGACACCAGAAGGGAGAGGCACTTCATTAGCGTGTCAGCACCTCACCTCCTCCCTATGCTCCCTAGCCCCGTCGATCATTCTTAACCCTCTCTCCCAGCACAGCTGCCTTCCGTAAGGAGCAGAGACCAGGAAAGGAAGCCCGTCTGGGGAGTTGCCTTTCTCACTTTTTCATAACACTGTTGGCCTCCTAAATCTTTAGCCTGCCTTGGAAATGACCTTCCCCCTCCTCTGCGTGTGTGGCGGTTCCAGGAGAGCTAAATGGGTGTTTTCTGACACTCGTTACCTACTCCTTCCATTTCCCTTACTACTCAGGTTGATTGCTCCACAGACATAATGCCAAGCAGATCTTGGGCTCTGAAATAACTGACCATTTCAACATCCTTTTCATATGGATGAGGGGATAGTGGTGGCAGAGGACAAGGGCTTCTCCCCAGCTGCCTTGGAGCTGATGGGACAGTCCTGCTGCGTGGGTCCCACCAGGCAGGCATAGAAGGGATGGGAGGGGTTGTTAAGTCCCCTACCCAGCTGGCCATCCTTGTGACTTCATCAGGAGCTCCTTCCTTTCTATTGGATGATCTTTCTTCCACCTGCTTTTTGCTAGTCCTTTGTCTTTTTCCGGCTATAATAGGTCTTTTTTTAAGGTTCGACATGGGAAATCTCATTTTGGAGCCAGGTCCACATCAATGAGGCTTAATCAAGCACAGATTTAATGCTATTCTTCACTGAGGGAGCACCCTCCAAAAAACAGACAAACTCCACCTTCTTTGGAAAAGCTCCTTAGAAAGAAACAGTTCTGGGGCGCCTGCATGGCGCAGTCAGTTGGGCGTCCAACTCTTGGTTTCGGCTCTGGTCTTGACCTCAAAGTCATGAGGTCAGTCTCCGTGCTCAGCGGGGAGTCTGCTTGAGATTCTCTCCCTCTCCCTCTCCCCCAGCTCACGCGTGTGTGCTCTCTCTCACTCTCCAAAATAAATAAATAAATAAAATCCTTAAAAAAAAAAAAGAAAGCCAGACTGAGGGAAAAAGGCAAGTGCCTGAGGGGAGCAGGTTCTTTCTGTTGTCTTATGTGACTTCAAAAGTACTTCATACTAGGAATGGCTTCCTTTGGGAATCTGTTCTTTTGCTGCATATTCCTGGGAACGAGACAAGAAGCCCCACTTTGTCTATCTAGCCACCTCTTGTTAGTGTTTAGCTGTGCTTATCATCTAGTGGGTGTTTCTTGCTGAGGTTTTTTGGGTTTTTTTCTTCATAAAGGTGTCAAGATTCTCAGACTCCTTTCTTTACCTGCTGGAAAAGAGCCCAATTCCCTAAAATTCAATCCAAAGTGATTTTTCTCAGACAAATGCCCCTTATTTCTGCCTTCCAAAACAAGGAAATGGCCATTTCTCTTGGAACAATCAATTATTTAGACTTAAATGATCAAAAACTAGTTAAATTGAGTAATTAAATTCAAATGCGATCAAATGGGAAATGATACGAGTGGGGCATTTGCATGGAGGCAGAAACACATTGGCAAGGATAGAAGGTGGCTTCATCTGTGAATTCTGTTGGCATGACAAGCCTCTTTCTAGCTGATGCAGACTCTGCCAAAAAAACCCCACTAGCTTTCTGGCCAATTCCATTCTCCTCAATAGCTTTTGTTTCTAAGATCAAGTCTGGCCCCAGGCAAAAGGGTAAAATAGGTAAAATTTGCATTTGGCTTCCGTCCAGTTATAAATGCAGAACTGGTGATTCAGGAGTCAGTGACAAAAGGAATAGGTAAATCGGGACACCTGGCTGGCTCAGTCAGTAAAAGCATGCAACTCTTGAACTTGGGGTCATGAGTTAGAGCCCCACATGGGGTGTGGAGACTACTTAAGAAAAAATAAAATATTTTTTTTAAAAGAAGGAATAGGTGAAGACACAGCAATATGTTGAGAAGGAAAAGGACATGGAGACAATAGAGCTTGTATCAGTTGGCTCCCATCTCAGTAAAGAAAGAGGCAAGATTGGGGCACCTGGGTGGCTCAGTCGGTTAAGCGTCTGCCTTCGGCTCAGGTCATGATCTCCGGGTCCTGGCATCGAGCCCCGCATCAGGCTCCCTGCTCGTTCTCTCTCTCTCTTTCAAATAAATTAAAAAAAAAAATCTTTAAAAAAAGAAGAGAAAGAGGCAAGTTCACCTGCAGGGAGGGTGGAGCTGGTAAGGATTAGGGACTGCAAAAAGTTTGGAATAAGCATCACTCACAGACTTAGAAGAGAATCAGCTTTCCTGTGATAGATGATGGATTTAACTTCAGAAATGGGGAGTTTGAGATGGTAGTGATCCATTAGGTAGATTGGGTCAGCGAGCTGTTGGCTTTAAGAAATGCATACTTTCTGCAGCTCCCCCTGGGCTATAGGACATCCTCCATGAGGGTAAGGAGTTTTGTCTCCTTTGTCTGTCTTGCTCACTGCTTCATCCCCAGCACCAAGAGTAGGTCTTGGCACAGAATAGGCACTTGAATATGCACTGGAGTGAATCTGAGAGGGGTTGATTATCGTACATAAAAACAGTGTATAGTAGAAACCTGCACATATCTATGGCATTTGAACATTGTGGTGATTAAGAGCATGAGTTCTAGCAGCATTGTCCACAATAGCCAAATTCTGGAAAGAGCCGAAATGTCCATCGACTGATGAATGGATCAGGAAGAGGTGGTATATATACACAATGGAATATTACTGAGCTATAAAAAAGGATGAAATCTTGCCTTTTGCAATAACATGGATGGAGCGACAGTGTATTATGCTAAGTGAAATAAGTCAGAGAAAGACAAATACCATATAATTTCACTCATGTGGAATTTAAGAAACAAAACAGATGAATATAGGGGAAGGAATAAAAAAATAAGAGAGGGAGGCAAACCATAAGAGACTCTTAACTCTAAAGAACAAACTGAGGGTTGATGGAGGGGTGGTGGGTGGGGGATGGGCTAAATGGGTGATGAGCATTAAGGAGGGCACATGATGTGATGAGCACTGGGTGTTATATATAAGTGATGAATCACTCCTGAAACAAATATTATACTGTATGTTAAGTAACTAGAATTTAAATAAAAACCTGAAAGAATAAAAGGACATGAGTTCTGAAATCTGAAGACCAGGCTTCTAATCCCAGACCTCAGTTTCTCCTTTAACATGGGAATGATTATGTGCCAACCTTAAGTTTGCTGAGAGAATTAAATAAGATAATATATACAAGGTGCTTACACACAGAGTAAGCACTGAATAAATGTTAGCTGGCTGTTTATTATCTGAATTTCCCTTTAAATTAATTAAGATGTGTTTTTTAATCAGTTTGAGTCACCATATGGGACTCAAGGTAGTAAAACATTTGTTTTAAAACATCCTGTATCTCAGACTTCATCATTCCTCCTCCACCTCTCCCCACTGGTAAGGATATTGAGGTATAACTATTTAATGTAGAAAAAGAATTATCAAAATTGGTCCTTTTGTTTTTGTTTTTTGTTTTGAGATAGCGAGAGAGTGCGCGTGTGCGCGCAAGCAGGGGGAGGGGTAGAGGGAGAGGCAGAGAGAATCTTAAGCAGGCTCCACACCCAGCATGAAGTCTGACACGGGGCTCGATCTAATGTCCCTGAGATCATGACCTGAGGCAAAATCAAGAGTCAGGCGCTTAACTGACTGAGCCGCCCAAGCCCGCCAAAATTGGTGTTTTTACTTCATATCTGATATACCATCCAAAAGGCTTTCCTTAGAAGCATTTTTCTAGGTGTGTATTTTAAGGCCTGGCTCCAGACTAAAGTATACTAAACCTACTACTGGGGTAGAGGAACAATTGTGGAAGGCCAAAGAAATAAGTGCAGAAATTCCTAGTGCCAGAAAGAAAAGAAAAGAAATTCCTAATGCCTTTTTTCATGGGATTAATACAAAAACATTGTCTGCCTTTGCCTGAGCCCATTATGCAAGGCACTACTGACACATTTATTTTATTGATCCAATACGCGTGAGTGCTACACTGATATTTATCACTAGACATGATGGCTTCTTATAGAAATTAATATGTATTCTAAGAACTGCTTTAGCCTTGTTATTGCCCATGCAGAATTCTTTCATGTTTGCATAGATTATATTCAATAGTCAACAACTAATTTTCTAGGCATCCAGAGTTTCTTTATTTAGGATGTGCTGCAGTGATAGATAAAAAAAAGAAAAAACCCAGAAGATTGAGTCCCTGCCTTTAAAGAACCTATGTTTTAATAGACATTCTCTGGAGAAAATAACTCAAGAATAATAGCAAACACTCAAGTATTAAACTGAGGACTGTAGTCCTGTGTTGCCCCTCATGGTGGGGAGGGAGGCACGTATAAGGAGTCTAGACTATATGCTTGCTTCTCAAGAACTCCCAGTTATGTGAGGAAGCTAAGACATAAGAGCATGAAAATTAAAATTAAAAAAACAAGAGTTGGGGTGCCTGGGTGGCTCAGTCAGTTAAGTGTCTGACTCTTGGTTTCAGCTCAGGTCATGATCTCGGGGTCATGGGATTGAGCCCTGCGTTAGGCTCTGCACTCAGCGCAGAGTGTGCTTGAGATTCTATCTCTCCCTCTCCCTCTGCCCCTCCCCACCCCCCCTCAAATAAATAAATGAGTCTTTAAGAAAACAAGAGTTAAGGAGTGATCGGGGCGCCTGACTGGCTCAGTCGGTGGAGCATGTGACTCTTGATCTCAGGATCATGAGTTCAAGCCCCACGTTAAGTGTAGAACTTACTTTAAAAAAAAATTAAAAGAGTTAAGCAGTGATCTGTCACAAGGAAGTACAAGTTGAGTTGCAAGATAGCAAAAAAAAAAAAAATCAAAGAAAAAAATTGAGTTGGTTGCCCTAAGGCAATAGGTCACAAAGGACAAAAGGCCACCGGTGTCCTTTTCTTACTTACCATCGAGTTAAAGCGTTTTAGAACCCATCGAATGCTACTACTTTTCTGACCAAAGCATTGACAGATCAATTGGTTATAGTGATCTAAGAGTTTATATTTCCACCAAAGAGGTATAGTAACTAGCAAATGACTAATGGAAATACTGTCTCTAAAAGTCAAATTTTTTTTTCCAGAGGGCTGATATAGCGGTTGCTCCACTCACTATAACCCTGGTTCGTGAAGAAGTCATAGATTTCTCAAAGCCATTTATGAGCCTGGGCATTTCCATCATGATAAAGAAGCCTCAGAAGTCAAAACCAGGTGTATTCTCATTTCTGGATCCCTTGGCTTATGAAATCTGGATGTGCATCGTCTTTGCTTACATTGGAGTCAGCGTAGTTCTTTTCCTAGTCAGCAGATTCAGCCCCTATGAATGGCACTTGGAAGACAACAATGAAGAACCTCGTGATCCACAAAGCCCTCCTGACCCTCCAAATGAATTTGGAATATTTAACAGTCTTTGGTTTTCCTTGGGTGCCTTTATGCAGCAAGGATGTGATATTTCTCCAAGGTTTGTTTCCATGTCATACCCAATGCCTCCTTGCATTCTGTGGCCATGATCCATTCATGTACATCTGGTATTCACCCATCTCAAGTCCAGATTTCTTTCATTTAACATTCCATCCAACAACAAATTATCATCAAGCCATTTTGTTTGCTTGCGTCCATAAAGTGAGTGTGTTTTGGTGTTGTTCTGAATGTCCTTCATGCATTTCTATGGTATTGTATAGTTATATCTATTATAGCAAACATTTGGACTCTGGATAAAGGCAGCATTATCAGCTAATATTAATATTATTTGGATAAAGCTAATACTAAATCTTGATCAGATCAATCAGGCATGGTTTCCTCCTTAAGTGAGCTAAAACATTTTCTCATTTGTCTAGAGATGGGATCTAGAAAAAATTTGAAAGAATATAGAACTCTTTTTAAAAGCCCTTCTACTTTCCCCTTTCACTGTCCTACCTTTTTCATTTCACTCTTAGACTGCCTAGAACTATTCATTGTAGTATCTCGCCCAAGTTTCATAACTAAAACTATAAAAGTACTGAAAGAAAACATAAGAGAAAAAAAAAAAGAAAACCTAAGGGGAAGTCTATATGATCTCGGATTGGACAAAGAGTTTTCAAAACACAAAAAAGAACAATCCATTTTTTAAAAATTGACAAACTGGACTTCATTAAAATTCAAAACTTTCACATTTCAAAAGATATCATTAAGAAAATGAAAAGACAAGCCACAGACTGGGAGAAAATATTAGCAAATGATACATCTGATAAAGGACTTATATCCAGAATATATAAAGATTTCTTGCAACTCACTATAAAGAAGACAGCCCAATTTTTAAGACGGACAAAATATTTGAATAGACCTTTCCCCAACGAAGATATACAAATGGCTAATAATCACATGTAAAGATGTTCAACATCATTAGTCATTGGGGAAAAGCAAATTAAAATCACAGTGAGATACCTCTATATATCCTCTAGAATGGCTATAATAAAAAAGACAGTACCAAGTGGTGGCGAGAATGCAGAATGACTATAGCTCTTATCCATTAGTAGGGTGAATGCAAAATGCTACCGCCAAATAGGAAGACAGTTCCACAGACTCTTATAGTTAGACACACACTTAAAATATGACACGGCAATTCTACTTATTTACTGAAAAGAAAACCTATATCACACAAAGACTTATAAATGTTCATAGGAGCTTTATAAAAACCAAAAAGTGGAAACAACCCACATGTCCATCAACAAGTGAATGGATGAACACAATGTGGCATATCCATCCAATGGAATACTATTTGGCAGTTAAAAAGAACAAGCTACTGATATGCTACAACATGGATGAACTTTGAAAACATGATGCTACATGAAAGAAGCCAGACACAAAAGGCCACATATTATATGATTCCATTTATTGAATTCTATTTATTGAATGTCCCTTATTGCATTGTTCCATTTGTCCAGGATAGGCAAACCCATAGAGACAGAAAGTCTCTAGGGACTTAGAGGGAGCAGAGTGAAGCTAAGAAGGATGAGGATTAGGCTGAGGCAGGCAAGGCTGCGTACAGCAAGCACAAGGGGCAAATTCAGTATTTAAAATTCTGATATTTGTTCATCATGGCTTTTTTGAATTAATCTTGATTTTCTTAAAAATATTGCACTGAAATGTTATTTATCTTGATTAATGAGATTTTGGTACCCCTCTAAATTTTGTGCATGGGGTAAAAGCCTCACTGGTCTCACTCTCGTCTTGGCCCTGTCAGGATTAAGCACAAATGAGCATGAAGGAACTTTTCAGGGTGAGGGAAATGTTCCAAAACTGGATTGTGGCGATGGCTGCACAACTCTTAAGTTGACTAAACTCATTCATTGTACACTTACATTGGTGAATTTGGTGAAATGCAAATTTTATCTCAGCGAAGCTATTGAAAATATTGAATATGAATGTCCTGGACCTCGCCCACTTATTTTAGTGGTAATTCACCTAAACAAAAACAGTGTTGAATTCATAATCATAAAATATTGTAAGCAAATGTGGTATCTTTAAAATCGGTGTGGGGGGGATTATTTATTTATTTTTTAATTATATTATTATTTATTTTTCTGAAATAAAAAGTTGTACTTTTGGCAAAATTGAACATTAATCCAAATACTGACTAGAGTCCATTATACAAACATATGGAGATTTTCATTTAGAATATAAGGACTCAGAAGGTCACCTACTGTGGTTTTACAGCATACTTCATTTTAAGATTATCCACCTGGAGCACAAAACATTTCAAATGAAGATTTGCAGCATAACTCATGGGTAACCATCTTCAGATTTCTAATGTAACGTGTATGGGGCAAGCTTCTTTTGTCTAAGTCATACCTTTTGCCACTCTCAATCTGCTTGGTCAGATACTCCAAATGATTTCACTCCCTGTTCCTTTTGTGCTTATAATGTGTATCATTTTGTGATACCATCTGGGAGTTCATTTATTTTGCTAGTTTCTTTCTTTTCTTATTTTTTTAAAACGTTCACTTAGAGACGAGGGTTCTGAACAATCCTTAATTGAGTGATTTTTAACATGGCTGATAATCTGTGTTGAGGCAATGCTAAAGAGTCATTAAGGCTAGAGATTTTATCGGTTTCTCTAAGTGAATTTTCAAAACTAAATTTGTGATATCCCCACCGGAGTGCTACATACTACTCTGTATACTCAAACAGGACGCTTCAAAAGCTATCTGTTTTTAGAAGTATTTATGCATATTGCTTCATTAAGTACTAACTTAAAGATGATGACCTGAAAGTGACAAGCTGGATAGATTTTTTTTTTTTTTGTAGCAGAATTTAAGCTACAAATCCTTTTTTGTTTCCCAGGATACATATATCATTACACTGCACTAGATACTGTCATATGGAGCAATGGCTTTCAAACTTTTTGACCATGTCCCTCAGTACGAAATACATTTTCCATCATGAGTCGGTGTGTGTGTGTATGTATGTATATATATATATATATATATATATATATACATATATATATATATATATATGTATGTATATATATAAGCATTACCAAACATTACCCTTACAGCGTGCCATGCTGTTTTAAATGCTGGTTGCAACTCAACCCAGCAGTGGGACCCACAGGCTATGGAATAACACCAGTCTAGAGTAACAAATATTCCCCCTTTTGTGCTTTTGCGTAATAAATTATTACTCTGTATATTTTCTACCAAATGGATGATCCCTCTTTCAATATTGTCTTTTGTGTCCTTCAAAGGAGATTATATCTTTAAGCCTTTTGATAAAATTTTATACATTGTAGCATACGTATTTCTCCTTGTCTTGAGAGCTCTATTGGTTATATATTTGTGCTCAATTGTATAACAGTAATTCCACTGAAATGTGCTTTTCTACTAACAGATTTCGAAATTCCTGATAGTGACATAGTTGCGCTCTAAGATTCATGGTTGCCTTGACAGCAAATGCCAGTGTTATACTTTATTTCTGTTTAATGGCCACACTTAGAAGGCAGACTCTCCAGAAAGCGCCGAATGTGAACATGCATTGTACACTCTGATTTTTCCCAAAATTGAAGCAATTCAAGGAATTATAAGAGACCACATTTTAAAGTAGAACTATCAACTATCAGAGCAAGAGGAGACGTCAGATAAATTAACCCAACTGCTTCTGTGTCCTGAGGACAGAGGGGAAACAGCCTTCGCTGAGCTCCCACCGCGTATGGACACTTTTCCTCCATTATCCTGTGGATTTTAATCCTCCAAACACTGCAGCCATGTGCTTGTTTTAAGTTGAAGAAGGTGGCGCTCGGGGTAAATAATTGGCCCAGTCACACAGCTAATGGCAGAGCCAGTATTCAAACCTAACTCCAACTCCACACCCTATGCCATTCCACTTCATGCTGCTTTTTTCACAACAGAGACAAAAGAACCCTATGCAGAGAGATACTGTGGTGGAGGTCAGGATCAAGGGGTTTTAAGAGCCAGCAGTATAACTGTTCCCACTACCACACACTGCCTCCCACTCCCGACCTGAAGGTGCATTTGCTTGTTCCATTCTTTTCCTCATGTGCGTGCCCAGGACTATTTTCCAGTCTCCCGACCTCCGATGAAACTCTGCCGGCACCCGGGCTGTTAAAGAAAGTTTTAGGCAGTGAGCACTTAAAATGCTGCCGGGTGTGGGTCCACTCAGAGTAAAAGAGTGGGAAATCAGCAGTGAGACAGCATGCGGAGCATCATTGTATTTCCATCAAATAAAGGTATTGTCAGGGCTTAGAAGCTTAAAGAGCCCGTGTCAATATTAGGTTTGATATTTTCAACTACTCCAGTTGTTCGGAGTGAACAATTCAGCTAGAGGCTGAATTGCCTTTAGAAAGGCTAATCAAGGTGATCAGCTGAGGTTATATCCATATACAAACTGATTTGTTTGGGGCAGTCGGGAGAAGAAATTATGAGGAGATTCCACTCAACCCTCTTGCGCCAGAGGGGGATGGGGAGATCGGCAGTGGGTGTAGCCAGATGGAGGTAGCACGTAGGGGTTAAGTACGCGGGTGCGGGATTTAGTCTCACTGGATTCGCAATCTGCTTAGGAGTTGTGTAACTTGGGGCACGTTACTAAATCTGGCTAAGCCTCAGTTCCTCATCCGTAAAGTGTAAAGCATAGTACCTGGCATACGTACAGTAAGTTCTCGGTAAAGGATAGCCATCCTCCTTATTAAACTGGCTGCTCTTCACCACCCTAATTTCACAAATACTAACAGTTAATATTTTACTTGCATGTGAGTCCCTAAAACTCCTTGGGAATACAGTTGAAATTGTAGGCAGTGCCACATAGCTGATTCCTGATGAGAAATAACCAACAACTTGCCTTCTTGAATCCATATAGTACCCTCCTTAAGGATTACACCTCGTGCAAATGTTTTGATTGTATATTCTATAATGATTTACTGATATTGACAGAACGTTACAATTTTTTAAATCTGTCATTTATTTCCTTTGTAAAACTTGGATAGAACCTTGCTGAGCAGTCCAAAGTCCGAGTCCTTCCAGACAAATGCTCCCCCTGCTGACTCTCTTCGAAGCTGCAGGGCCATCTGAGGGCTAACTAAGTTGAAAATGGGAGGATTGGGGGAATTCTAGCCGAGAAACTGGAGGGGACACGCTAACTTGAATCTGATTAGTGTGTGCATATTGTTCCAAAGGCATTACTCTTCTCTAATTCTGCAAATTATCAGAGACTTGAGAGGAGCAGGCAGGGCATCTATCCAGGTTAGTTGACATACAGATCCTTTTGTCAAACGGAAAATACAAGCCAAATAATAAAAGACATGAAGGGTATGAAATGAATGGGACCAAAGACTACAGGATTTGGGAGCTCCATTTTAAACAATAGCCTTTTCTTTGCTGATGTCTGACCAGAGTCTCATCCTACTGCAAATTCTCTTCAAAGTAGTAGTGATGTGGGGATCAATTAATGATGTAATAGCAGAATTTTTATTGCAACCATTTTATGACTTTTCTGGCTGAAGGCCATAGTTCTCAGTCTTCGGGAGATGGTTTCTTATTCCCATCAGAAAATACTATACGAGCCAAAGATTGATTCTGCACATTTTTTAAAAATCTGTCATAGAATCGGCATTGAATAGAGTGTAGAAAAGACACATACTTTGGAAGAAAGAATGGGGCGAGAGAGTGTGATGAAGAGTTTGTGCACAAGAGAAGTGGTCACAGTTTCAGCTCTTGATCTTGAAAAGCTAGTAAAGTGCAGATTTCAAAATTTACTTACAGGCTGAAGGTTATAGCACATAGCTCACTTTTATTATTATTCCCGAGGTCATTTTATTATTAACTTGGAAACTCTACTTCTGTATGATTACAGATAACAAGAGCGTTGTATATTATTTTGCTGTGTTTTATGTTGTTTTTCTCTTGTTGCTAATCTACTTTCATTCACTTCCTCTTACATTTCTTCAAAAGGTACGATATGCTCCTTATAATGCATTTTTATAAATACTAAATGTGCAGCATTTTATAGCCATTTCATTATGCCAACCTCAAAATCTGTCTTGTGCAACAAAACTATTTGAAATGAATGTTAAACATTTTGAAGCTGCATTAATGGAGGGGAAGAAACTGGAAAATGACAGGTCTTTTTAACTCAACTATAAAGTCTTGTCTTGTTTTAATAGATCCTTTTAAAAATGTCATGGGGCTGACCCATCAGTCACTTTTTATATAGCCTCTGTGTGAAATGTGGGTTATTAAATGGCTCTAGTTTCATTAATGAGAAAAGGGAAATGTAAAAATTCTTACAGAGCTTCTTCCCTGTGAGTTCCACTGTACCTTTTCTCAGTGAAAGGATTTAGGCATTCATGCCATAAAGGAAAGAAAGCGGTAGAAATTCCACCAAGACTCTTGTCAAAGCTACTGCTGCCTTGAGGGGAGAATGTTGAATGCAAGCTTGTGCATTTCACACGGATTCCAAGGAAGCTCCTTTTCCATCTCTGCTGAGGCTTGTGGATACTATTATACCATTTCTATGTGAATATTCACCAAAATTCTCCATGCACATAGGAATATCATCATATTAACCACACAGTTGCCCAAGTCAATAGCCATGTATACAAGAGGCCACAAAAATGACCATTTTGCATTTAGGTTTATTTTCAGTCATGTCAACAGCCAATCTCAGCTAAGTCCTACAGATCAACCACATGATTATCTGGGTCACCTATTATGGTGGCCAAATAACCAGATTAGCATGGGCAGGCTTGATTTTAGATCATACAGATGCAGTCCATTAGCCTTGATAGAATGGCACAAGTGCAATTTCCATAAATTACTTTATTTTTCTCCCCATTTCAAGTAGACAATGCATAAACTGCCATTGGTATTCGCAGCAGCTTAATACACCCCTTTCCATACCAAACCATGATTCTGGAAATACTCCAAAATCAGTTCTCCTCTTGGTCTCAGGAAAACCCCATCATTCCAAACAAGGATAGCTTCCCCAGTTCCATTCCAAATGAACAACAGATAATAAACAATAATTATCCAAACATGTTTGCTTTTCCTACAACTATAATTCTCAGTTATTGTCAGAAAATTGCATCATCTGTAATGTATACACCATTCTGGATTTTCTTAGACGAACTATGACTGTTTTGTAGCACCAAAATGTGGGTATTTCTTTCCTATTTTCTAAGTATAGTTTATTTATTTCCTATTTCTCCTCTCCATGCCTCAGTTTCTTTATCTGTAAAATGCCTCTGTTTTCTAATCTGCAAAAATAGTACCTAACCATAGAGAGGAAGGATTGAAAGAGTTGACCCATGTAAACCCAAAGCAATCAGAACAGTCTGGAAGGGCTCAGTAAGGGTTAGCTATTATTGTTATCATTTTTATAACCCTATTACTACAGATGCTACTTTGAAATATTAATCTTTTATGTGGTAAAATTATTGCCAGAGTCAGATCAGTCGAGGATAAATTAAATATATATGGCAACAATGAAGAAAGACTATAAAGGTCTAAATTCCTAACTGAAATATCCTGTAAACGTTTAGCATTTGGACACATTCTTTCTGCCTCATCCCAATGTTTTTACCTCTTCTGATTAAGAGGGACATGTTCCCAGAGGAGATACTGAGAGAATATAACCCTTAGTTAGAGAAATCCATTGCAAAGCAGATTTTCACATCTGAAAGGCAGAAAGTGTGTTCAAAAATAAAGAAGGAAGGGTGGTTTTAAGCATCCAGGAACCAATAGGAATGACAGACTTCAAAAAATCAAGTAGCTTTGTTTTAGTTCATCAATAAAGAATGCCATTTATCAAAACACCTGCCAAAACTATTTGACCAGAATGTAAAGTCAAAAACAACTGAATTTTCCAGAGGCTAATAAAAGTTTATCTTGGGACACGGGAATTTAAATTTGCTTCGAAGTGGTCAAATGCCAGTACAAACAGAGACAAGCTTGATTTGCCGGCTTTCAGCCCAGAACTGCCCTCTTTCCCACAGAGCCTGGGGATGTGCCAGGCTCCTGCGCCGATTCTTCCCTTCATGACAGAGTGGGTTCTTTTCCTGCGAGCTTTTCTGGGCGTGGGAGAGCAGAGCCTAATCAGGATGGAGCTCTGCCACGGAGAGAACTAGCCTAGAGAGAATGTGGCGATGTTTTATAAAACCTAGGGACCAGATTTTCATTTCTGCAGCCAGAGCCAGCCTTCAGCAACACTGTGAAGGAGACGAAGCTGCCTCTGAACGAGCCGAGCCGCATCCCATCCCTGAGCATCCGGGGCCCTCCCTGGCCCCTGACTCCCCACAGACCCTCTCCCTGGGCAGCATTCACGGTACAGGACCGTTGCTCCCAATCCCGGCTGCACCAGCGCTTTATACATATGCTACTGCTTCGGCCTAACCCCGGCTCCGGAGGGTCTGATTCAGTTGGTCTGGGGTGGAGCCCAGGCATTTTTGTGCATGTTTTGTTTTCTTTCATCTCAAGCTTCCTAGATGATATTGATGTGCAGGCGGAGTCGAGAATCATTGAGGTAGGAGAACAATATTCCTCAGCTTGGTCTGCAGACCACTGCAATCACCAGGGATGCATCCGAAGCTCAAGTTCTTGAGCACTCAGATATATCCGAGTCTGCGTGTTCACAAACACCCCACGGAGTGCCAAAGGCGTGGCTACCTTTAAAGAACCAAATGTTCCCCTGTGACAACTCACCCGTCTTCTGTCCCATTCTCTACTAATTGGATTGGCTCATCCAAGATCACGTGATAATAGGTTCTATTGAAGTTACTGGTTAACATTTTGACCAAGTCTTCTAAAGAAAACGCAGAGGGTGATTCCAATCCGAAGAATTTCTATGGCAGGCTGGTGAGGATGGTTTTGTTTGGTTATTGGGGGTGGGGGGAGGTAGGGGTGGAAACAAACCTTTTAGTGCCTGGCAGATTCTATTATACAGGTAGTTCCCTACTTCACTTGAGGCCTGTCCCATGTGCTAAGGCTTAGTTTGTAAAAGGGGAAAGTTTTGATCCCTGGAGTTAAGCTCCTGAGCTCCACTAGCCATTTCTATTAAGATCCTAATAAATATTATCTCATGGCTCCTTGCCTCACGGGTGACCAACTCCACAAAATGGCAAAGTCTTTATTAAATTTACTAAACTCAGAGTGAAGAGTACCCCTCCACTGACCCATTTCTCTTCAAATATGTGAGGCTTTTTGACTCTGTGTTTCTCCCATGACATCAGCTTACATCAGTGGTTCTCAGCCTTGGCTGTACCCCGTAATCACCTGGTGAGCTTTAAAAAAATGTATGTCTGGGTCCCACTTCCCAGGCTCTGATTTAACTGGTGTTGGGTAGGCCTGAGCATGAGATTTTTTTAATGAAGATCCCGGGTGATCCTACCGTGCAGGCTGAGAACCCCTGGCCTTAAAGGAGGTGGGAGAGCTCACACGGGAAGAGAATCTGATAAGTACAGTTCTTACATGTAAGCAGGAGCTGGTAAAAAGATATCTTTCCTAGGATTTTAAAAAAAATCCTGCTTTACAAGCCATAAATGCCCAAAGAGCATTATCCATGTACAATCATCATCTGTTGTCATGACATGGAATGTTGTGAACTTGTTACTTTGGTTTGGTGTTTTAATTCCCTGACATCATCTACGTCAACTATCCTGAAACCACTTCTCTTTCCAGAAATAAAGATACGGATTTTTTTAAACTGAAATTCGCCTCCTCCGGGTCTGGATTGGTCTTTGTTTTGTCTCGTAGGTCGCTGTCCGGGCGCATTGTTGGAGGGGTTTGGTGGTTCTTCACCCTGATCATCATTTCGTCCTATACTGCCAATCTCGCTGCTTTTCTGACTGTGGAGAGAATGGTCTCTCCCATAGAGAGTGCCGAAGACTTAGCTAAGCAGACGGAAATTGCATATGGGACCCTGGACTCCGGTTCGACAAAAGAATTTTTCCGAGTAAGTGCTTTGCCATGAATTGGGCCGGCTGCTTTTTATTTTATCGTCTTCTCACAAAGGCAAATTCACAGGGGTTTTAAAGGAGGGTGGGGAAAGTGTGGGGATGTTATCAAAGCAGAGCGTCTTAAATACAGCAACGGCTTGGTTGGTGACCCAATTCGTTGTTGTTGACAACTAAGACTTGTGTGCAGCATTACAAGGGGCATATTGAGAGTGCAAGTCTCGAATTCCCAGGTTTGAATCCCACCCCTGCCACACAGGGATTGTTTGTCCTTGGGCAAGTCAGTTCACTTCTGTCAGCCTCCATCGCCTTGCTTGAGAAATGAGGGAATGAACTAAATAATATGCATTGTCCTTTCTAGCTTTTACGAAAGCATGATTTTATTATGTCTCAGCAGTTCACAGAAGGTAGGTACATGGCTCTGCCTAAGACTCTGAGGAATGACAGACTCTCAAATTGCATATTCTATTTTAGACAATGGTTTCCTATTGAAATGTTTTATGCTTGTTTCAAGGATTCATATCCATGCTGATAATTCAATTTTCAGGGAGGCTGGTAATTGTTTAAATTTCTTGAGTACACTTATTCCACGCCCACCACACCATCATCGGCCAGATCTTAGTGGGGAAACAGCAAGGTGTTCATGAGCAGAAGTTAGTAAAGCTGCATAAACACTGCCAAGAGGAAAGATGAAAGGAGATCGAAGCAGAAAATTATAGAAAGAAAATAGGATGGACAAGCCACTTTTACATAAACTATCAAGATCTTTGTTCTATACCAACTAAACTATAAGAAAGGCCACCAGCGGAGTGTTTAAGAACTCAAATTTTGCTTTAGTTGCCCCAAGCAGGAAAGTATGGTGATTAGAAAATGAGCCCATTCTATACATTACCACTGCCGGCTACTGTCGCCAGTAAAACTGCTTATAGCAATGATCCAGAAGCCACTTATGTAGTAGGTAAAAGGGAAACACTTAGTCTCTCCAGCCAATAATCAAGTTATTGGATGGTGGGTCTAATTACTGACCTTTCCTCCAAGTCCAGGGTAAATAGATGTTGGTTCAAAACCAGCTTATTTCAAGAAATCAGTAAGAAATAGATTTCTGCATGTATTATCATGAGCTTTGTCCAAATGCTTCCTGGGAAACCAGGAGTACCTTTCTTAAAATTATAGCAATTAGCTAAAAACTGTTTTCATTCCCTAAAAAAGAAAACATTAGTTCTGGGACGCTTTCAAGAATTCTCAATGGCTCTGGATATCCCTTTCTTTTTTTTTTTTTTTTTTTTTTTTAAGATTTTATTTATTCATGAGAGACAGACAGAGAGAGAGAAAGAGGCAGAGAGAGAGAGAGGCAGAGGGAGAAGCAGGCTCCCAAGGAACAGGGAGCCCGATGCGGGACTCGATCCCAGGACGCTGGGATCATGACCTGAGCCGAAGGCAGACGCTTAACCATCTGAGCCACCCAGGCGCCCCTGGATATCCCTTTCTCACTTCTACCACTGTTTACCAAGCAGATCAAAATCCCCAGCCAGGGAGAGGGGCCCAGTATTGGAACCACCAATGAAGACCTTTTGGAACTAAGCTGGCCTTGACCCTCACCACTATGGCAGTCCCAGAAACTTATCTCGGAATAATCCCCTGCCTGCATGAAATCATTCGCATGTTTCAGGGCAGCAAGCCAGGGATTTCCATCTGCTGAGTAGTCAGCACATAATCAGCTCCATGGCAAGCTGGTTTTGGTATCAACCTTCAACAGCATCCCAATCGGCATCAAGTTGCTGTATGAGGTAATTGATCACTTAGGCTATCAAGACACCAGACTTGGACCCTCTGATAAGAGATACGTGTTCCATTGGAAAGCATTTTACCTTCAAAAACGATTAGAAATTAGGAAGGTGTGCTTTAAATGGTAATCGATAGATGGCATCAATTCCCGTTAAGCTTTCAAAGGCCATTCATCCATACTGCCAGCAAAAGACCTCTCTGGGAAGATTGATTAGCATTAAGACTGGAAAGCGTGACCAAAGAGTCATTGTCCCCATACCCAGACCCCACCCCCGCCCATGCATTTTGTGTCTTTCTCAAAAACCAGGAAAGTGTCTGCTAATCCATTCAATGATGGTTTCATTAAAAAGCATCATATTACCAGAGCCAATTTTAATCAACATCCAATTCTGAACATAGCTATTGCCACATTCTAATTGGTTTGCTGTTTCTAATGTTCACCAATTCCTAGTGACCTTTACAGCTAATGAGTAATTCGTATGGAAATGGAGTTGTTATGAAAATCTGATTAGAGAGGGAGCTGGATATTTCTAGGTATAAGAAAATGCAAATCATTTTCTAATTCTCACGCACCACTTTTCTTTTTCCCCAAATGGTCGCTGGTGACAGCATTAGGATTCTGTGGGGAAGTTCTCTCAGGCAGCACACAAAGGTTGATGATCTAAGAGTGAAACTGAGCAATCTAGAAAAATCTACTTTTTTAGCCTGCTTGTATTGAAAATGTCACGTAGACCTAACAAAGGGTAAGGTTGGTATTCATATAATCAGGGCGGGGGGGTGCCAACGAAGCCATCTGTCCTCTCCATGTTCTCCACTCCACCCTCCTTGAACCACATCAATCAGAGAAGACAGCCAGCCAGAACACATCATCTCTCACTCAGGGACTTCACTGAACTAGCTTGTCACCACCCTCCCCCACCCCCCAATGATCTCAAGGCAGTTTTAAGAACAGTTACTCCACCATGCTAAGAAAAAAGTGAGGCCCTCCGATGGCATGCCTTCTGAACTTTAGAGAATAAAACGAGATCACATGCAACATTTACAAACATAACATGAGCTCATTTCTTCCGATTTTCCTACATACTAAAACCTCAGGGACCAAATGGTAATACCATAAAACAGCCTGGGGCCAGCCCTCTAGTTCTTCCACTAAGAGAGAGAAATAAATAAAATACAATTCCTTTCTAATTGCCCTGCAGACATTTTTACTCATCCTGGATAAGGCTGCCATTAAAATGATGGTATTTTAAAATGATTCCTTTGTTTCTCTCATTTTCCAGCTATCCTTAGCTGTTATCTGACAATCACGTAAAGTCACCGGCACAGAGAGGCCTGTTCCATCAGGAAAGGTTGGGGGGGGGGGCGGGACTGAGCAAAATGCATGCAGCTGGAAGAGACTTCTGAAATATTACCGTCAGCCCTCTTGGCTTGCAAACTGATTTCCTTAGACAGCAGCTCCAAAACGAAATGTCCCAACCACAGTGGAAGTACCCATGCTAACAAGCCAGTTGACAGCTTTATTGTCATTGCCCAGAGAAATGCCGCTATGATTTCGAAAGCTGTGCCGAAATGATCATTCTCCACTAGGTTTTGGAAATTTAACCTGATACAGACTCATGTTAAAAAAATAGCACTGGGAGAAAAAGCAATTCCAACATTCTCTCTGCCTTCAGACCCCTAGCAATATAATGAGATGACTATGATGCTTGATTTCTTTTCCAGAGACTTGGCCGAATCCCCACTGAAGGTAGTTCAGGGGATTAAAGGAGGTGTTTTGTTGTTTTTTTTTTTAATGAAATGTTTAATATGAATTTGAACCCCTTTAAGAAATTAAACATAAAAGGAGAGGAGTGGAAAGAGAGTGAGTTGCTCTAGGGCCCTGGGCAGGACAGAGGAATTGAACTTCATCTGGAGACCACCGTCTTCTGACTTGCAGACGTTGTACGCCCTGTGTAGCACAACTGAATTACTCATGGAAATTGTTTTGTTTGAACACAGGACTCTTTGACTAATTGTCATTGGTCATTTAATTTTTTTTTAATTCAGGCTGTAAATGAAGAGCCCTCCAAACTGATTTGAAAAACAGTCCCTACTAATAGTATTTAGATCCTGCTTACACATTCAGAATCTCTCTCTCTCCCCCAGCCTCTCTCTCTCTCTCTCTCTCTCTCACACACACACACACACACACACACACACACAAGAATTTTCAATTAGAGTCCACATGTCAACATTTCTCAGTTACCTATTATAGGGCTTTTGAAGTATATGGGGAAAGGGGAAAAGTCTCCCCACAGATGTGCCTCTGCTGAGTATGTTGACCTTTTGACATGGTCAAGAAAACTAACCGTGAATCTTTATGCTTTGTTACAACTGAGCTATGCACATAACAGACCTCCCTAACCCCATAACCCAACCCCTAGCCTTAGGAAACATGTCAAAATATAAAATCCTTTTGTTAAAAATTTTCTCACCAAGTACTATGATGAATTTGCAATTTTGAAAGACAATATACTTGGACAACTGCAACCAGATTTAATTGGTTTGAAGACACATATGATGAGACCAAATGTTTGAGGACACAGCCAAACCACACACTAGGGACAACATAATAGCAACAACCAGAGATGAGTTGATATCGAGGGATGGCAGGTCAGAGACATTTGTGGTACATACCACTTGACAGTTTTTCAAAAGAAAAATTTGTCTTTTAATTTTGACATGGCTATTTGGATGCCACCTTATCAAAAACAGTCTTATTTTCCTATGTCGTACACGACAAGACTCCTAGACCTCAGAGGTCAAGACTGGAGGTAGAGGCTCAGGCACAAGGAGAGGATGCTGAGGCCTGACCACATAGGCCTCTGGAAGAGGGAAAGGTACACCCAGACAGCTGTTGGCTTTTCCCAGCCCTCGGCAGCCAGGGATCTGTGGTTCTGTAGGTCTTCCTTGCATGCAAGTCTTGACCTGGGTGGAGAGGACACCTTCCAAGGGAGTGGAGGTTGGTTGACCTGACAACTGCCCACAACTGACAACACACCTAATATCTGTCTCCAAGAGAAAGGAGATAATGTAGCAATGAAGACAGGCTAATAATGATGCCCTAGATTCTACTGTGTATTCTTCACTCTTTCAATAATAACTCTTTTTTTGAGCATACTCCATATACCAAGTTCCAGGCTAAGCACTGAGGCTCCATCTCCGTACACAAAATTAAATTTCTGCCTGTCTTTGGCCAAATCACATGAAAACACCTAGACAGGGTTTTCCACCATATTTGGAGGTTATTTCGGGGGACAGACTGACCTGAAATATAGGCATGTCAGGAAACTAGATGATCACACCTCCAGGGCAGCTGACAGTGTTTAGTTTTATGTTGCTCCTTCCCCGCACCTGCCAATCTGTGGGTACACCCCATGGTGAATAACAGTAGGGTTAATGATTCTTCACAACCCCAACACGAAAGTCAGGTAGGTAATGAATAAAACAGAAATGGCCTCTACCCTCTGGAAGCTCACAATCTAGCAGGCTGTCAATTTGCAACACATATTCACATACATTACCACATTCGATGCCCTTGACAATCCTGCAATGCTACCAAAACAGGTATGATTGCCCCCTACCTCATGGAGGAAACACATGGGGCAAAATGGCTTTGTGGCTTGCCGAATGTCACTCAGCTCCACGGGGAAGAGCAGGAACTCTGAGTCCAGATTGGGTCCTCTGTCCATCCCATCTCACTGCCTTTCTGGCTTGAGTGTTCACAGAAACAGGGGGTGTTATGCATGAATCGAGCCTCTGGTGCAGCACATGCTAAGGCGTCTGTATTATCTCCTAGTTGATCTTTGTCTTTATATCCCTTGATGGATCAATTAGAAAAGAAAACCTATACACACTTTTAAATGACATTTTCCCGTGCTCTGACAACCTCAAAAGGATCCAAGATAAGATGGCATAGAAAAGGAAGACATCCATAAAACTAGAGTGAATGCCACAAACATAGCAAACGGCTATTATTCACAGCTGATTATAGTTTCTGATATGCCAAGGGTTATGTTGTGGCTGGATAAAACTGGAAAGAAAAAGAGAGAGGATGAAAATGATTTCTGGTTCTACATCCACTCATGACTTTCTTGTTTTTCTTTGGGTAAGAAGCATTTGGTCTCAGTTTCCTCATCTATCAAGGGAATGTTCTCTGCTTTACCTTCCTTATAGGGTTAGTAAGAGGATAATATCACAGAAAGATCTCTAAAAGTAGGAAGGGTTCTGTAAGTCCCAGGAGACTTTTTTTTAAAGATTTTACTTATTCATTTGAGGGCACCTGGGTGGCTCAGTTGGTTAAGCAACTGCCTTCGGCTCAGGTCATGATCCCAGGGTCCTGGGATCGAGTCCCACATCAGGCTCCCGGCTCGGCAGGAAGCCTGCTTCTCCCTCTCCCACTCCCCCTGCTTGTGTTCCTGCTCTTGCTGTCTCTGTCTCTGTCAAATAAATAAATAAAATCTTTAAAAAAAAAAAAAAGATTTTACTTATTTATTTGAGAGAGAGAGAGCAGGAGGAGGAGCAGAGGGAGAGGGACAAGCAGACTCCAAGCTGAGTGCAGAACTTGACGCAGGGTTCAATCTCACAACCCTGAGATCATGACCTGAGCTGAAATCAAGAGCCCCATGCTCCACCGACTGAGCCACCCAGGCGCTCCAAATCCCAGGAGACTTCAGAGGAAGGGCCCAACACTAGAACAATTAAAGCGTAAAGACTCCCAACAAGGCTCTGTGGAGACATGAGGGAGGGGTATTTCCCAAGAAGAAAAGAAGAGAAAATAAAATAATCTCTGCTGGCTCAGTGGAAGAGAGGTGGGTTTCTGCCTGGCTTTGGGAGGAAAGAGAAAGCTCACTTGTATCCTCCCCCCTCCCCATCCTCCTGATCCCATCCCTACCCCTGTTATAAAATACTACTCCTGACCTCATCTCTTAGTCCATTTTCAGCCATTCCTTTGTGGCCTGCAGATTCAACCACTTCACCATGCACGAGTCAGAGCTGCCCTTGAAGACCACCTAGAACCTTCAGGTGCTTCCAAGGGGGCATGCAGGCCATCTGCCCAAAGTAACCAACCATATGGATTTCATTAGCATTTCTCTGTTAGTCCTCCCAGGTAACCTACTTGCTTATGAGAGCATTTCACAGCCCAGAAAGCCTAAGGGAGTCTTCCTTTTCTTTGAGGCTGCCAACTCTCTCAGACAATGCCAGAGTAATTAACACCACACAGGATCCCCAGGATCTTGGGGAGAACTCTGAAACTCTCTTCCCTAGAGTAATTCACCTCAGGATCTCACTTTCTTTCCTTAGCTGACAAAATCAAATCCCCTCAGCGCTTCTAGTTGGAGGAATTGGGCCCATCTGTTCAATTAGACATTCCTTGAGTTCACCTGGCAAGCTGGCGCAGGTTAATTATTAAATTCTCCTTCATCACCATGCAGATGTCTAAAAACTTGACCATCAGGATCAAGTAAAATTTCAACTTCCTGAAACGCAGCTAACAAAAATATTCGGTCAACTAGAATGGTTGGTTGCACTCTACTTTTGTTTTTTTTGTTTGTTTTAAGATTTTACCTATTTATTTCACAGAGAGACACACAGTGAGAGAGGGAACACAAGCAGAGGGAGTGGGAGAGGGAGAAGCAGGCTTCCCGCTGAGCAGGGAGCCCGATGCGGGACTCGATCCCAGGACCCTGGGATCATGACCTGAGCTGAAGGCAGACACCCAGCGACTGAGCCACCCAGGCACCCCTGCACTCTAATTTTGAAAGGAAAAGGCAACTCACACAAACAAAACCTTGATATGATTTTTTTTCCAAAAAAACTACTAGGTGATGTCCTGCGGTCATATTCATCCCAGTCTTCAACATCTTCTACATTTTTAATCAGAGAGCAAATAAATATTGAGGGTCTATCATATCAAGTTAGGCACCAGGGGGAGAGTAGTTATGTTTTTGCAAAACGGAGTTAGTCACCTGTGAAAATACACTTCTACCATAAATCCATCTTCTAAGAAGAAAGCAGTAAGACACAGTAAAGCCATGAAACACAGGGGCTTCTGGACTTGAAAATTTTTTTGAGGATTAACCCTATCCAAGTAATAATGCTGCAGTGAACATTGGTGTACAAAGAGCTCTTTGAATCCCTGTTTTCAGATCCTTTCGGTATATACCTAGGAGTGGAATTGTTGGATTGTATGACAATTCTTTGTTTCTCTGTTTTAACTTTTAAGGTCTATTTTGATACAAAAGATGAGGACATTTTCTGTTCTGTTTTCTTCCCATTGCTGCTCAAACAATCCTACTCTTCTCTTAGGCTATAAATGCCTCTCTCCCAATAGGAAGAGGATGCTAGGGCAGAACTTTAGCTAGTATCACAAAGTTTCATCTTAATACAGGACTGCAGCTGAGGGGGAGGTATGTGTATGTATGTAAGTGTTGAAAAAAACCTAAAGTCCTGTCTATATCACGTATGTGTATGGAGGGTCCTGGATATTTTAGCTACCAATTCCAGCTTGTAACAAAACTTTGAGGGAACATGCTTTCTCTTTCTGTGTTTGTGCTGCAATTCTGATGCCCCTGCAAGATTGCACCAGAATGCAGGTGATGGATGGTAGAATGAAACTCACCTTCTTTCTGTTCTAAATGGTTGAGAATGTTACCTGTCTGATGGAAGGACTTGGATAGTGATGATCTGTTGCATTTCTTTCCAGTTCTGATTGTGGGCATCTGTCTGTACATTATTGATCTCCTATGTGCACACTCCCTGGTGCCCTAATGAAGAGGTTCCTGAAGGTGGTTGAAGGTGCTTAGCTGCTATGCCTAAAGAAACCTGAATTCTGGAACTGAATCTTCTCAGTTTTGTAAAAATTCTTGTGTGTTCACAGCCTGATTTATTTGACTCTCAATTTTATCTTCTTTGAGTCTCTGGTCTGGGTTACAGACTATTTCTTTTTTAAGATTTTTTTAATTTATTTATATATTTGAGAGAGGGAGAGTACGCGTGCATGAGCAGGGGGAAGGGGGAAGGGCAGAGAGAGAGGGAGAAGCAGGCTGACCACTCAGCGGGAGCCCGACACCCGGCTCCATCCCAGGATGCCAGGATCATGACCTGAGCCGAAGGCAGACACTTAACTGACTAGGCCACACAGGTACCCACAGACTATTTCTAGCATCATTCAGTAGCACTGATTTTCCAACCCACTGGGTAAAGAACCCTGTCCTAGACATTCTGGGAATGAATAGGAGATGCCATCCAGACCCCTGAGTCCAATATATAAACAATAGGGGAGTCAGATGAATTAATCAGAAAAGGTTTCTGGAGAAAGGGACATCTTCAAAATATTTGGAGAGAAAAGATTTTAAAGTAGAAAAAATTTAAAAATAGTTCAAGCGGTACGTGAGAATATATATGTGACAAAAAACAACAACAACAACAACAACAACAAAAAACAAGACCATGACTTTATATCATGTTAGACTATGGCTATTCTTGACTGAGGAACTGTTAGTTTTCTATAGGGTTCACACTAAGATTTGTTTGTACAAGATAGTGTATGTGTATATGTTTGGGGGAGGAAATTTAGGATGGAAAAAAAGGTTCCCAGAAAAAGTATTGCTTTGAAACAATAGCATCATGGTAGAAGTCAATCTATAGACTGCCATGGGTAAATTGGAAATCATTGCTTGAGACCAGGGTGCTCTGAGCGATGTCTTATTTCTAATTTCATCATTCACATTTGGCATGTGAAGATGAGGTTCATTAAAAAGGGACTCTCCAAAGAATACTTTGCTTTCTTTTAAATGAGCTTGAAGAACCAGTGTTGAAAAGCAAAATCCATCGCTGCTTTGGCAAACAATACCAAATGAAAGATTTCATAACCAACACTTCATGTTTAAAAATAATCCCACTATAATAGACATTATTTCAGCCAAAGTGAGCAGTCCCTTTTCCTGAATGTGGTAGTATTAATGGGGTAATCATGAAGAGAATCATATTAAAGCCCCTTTGCACAGAGTTTTGAGGTTTGATTTCCAAATATTTGTATCCTGCCCCTTTCTTCCAAACAGACACATATACACATGTGTGCGCATGTGCACACACACACACACACACACACACACCACCACCACCACCATCATTTGGGTAATCGTAATGAACAAATATCTGAAGTTTGTTATATATGAAAGCAGCAGGGAGCAAACTACCCCACTGGCCAAAGCCTGAAGCACATTTTTGCTTTATTTTCTCGGCCTGGGGTTTCAGCCAATTGTATAAGCAAGAAGGTTGAGAATAGCATGGTCAGTGATTGAGGAGAAATATAAATATATTCAAGGAGGCTTGGATACATTCACGCAAAACAGATCCATAGAAAGTTGTCCAAGGTAAGAGACAGGTGCTTGGAGGACACCTTCAGAGTTTTAGAGTTGACATCAAGAGGACAACCATGCTTCTCATAGCTCCATGTTGGTCTTGTCTTAAAACACTCCTAGCTGGAATTGCCCAAAGAGCTGACCTACAGGGACTGGTCTACAATTTTTTGCAAGATTGTTTTTCACATCACAAGAATTGAGACTATTTAGCCTGAAGAAAATATGCAGCAGTAGAATATATTAGGATTGTCTTAAAAATATTTGAAGGGTAGACATTTCAAAGATGAATTGTACTTGTTTTGTGGGGCCCTAAGGGACAGAACAAAACTCAAAGGGTAGATACTACAGGGATAGAGATTTTTGGCTCATTGTAAGAAGAACATTCTCGTAGAGCAATCCAAAAATAGAATGAGCTGTCTCCATAGATAGTGAGCTGTTCATCTTTGAAGGGATTCAAGAATAAGCTAATGGCCACTTGTCAGGGATGTTGAATAGGGGACTCAATAATCTGATGAATGACTGCACTAGAGCAATGTTTTCATATAAAATCATTTGGAGAGCTATTTTAAAACACAGATTATTGGGCTAATGCCTCCTCCTACCATGTTGATCCCATAGGTTCTATTGATCGGCATTTTTAAACTAGCACCCCAAGTGATACCAACACAGATGACTAAGAGCTGCTTTGAAGAACGTTTGATTGCATAACATAGAAGAGAATTTCTACTTTGATGATTTGGATTTGCTTTTTTCCCATTAATCCTACATGAAGGATACAGGGGGAAGGCTGGAGGCTGGGCCTATAAGGCAGAGAGAAGCCTGAGTAGAAGTAGCTAGGGCCTGTCTGGCAGGAAGAGGTATCTTGAGAGTGAACACAGCTGACTGGCTGAGTGCTAGCCTCCTCCTCCCAGTATTCCTGTCAGAGAGGGAAAGAAAGGAAAAATTTTCCTCTGATCAACAGGAACCAATGGGAGATGATTGTTTAAGGGACTGGAATCTGAGGCTTTAGGGTGCCCCAAGAGCAGACAGAAATCTATAGGGAAGCTCAAGCAATGGTATCTGGAGACTATGGACTATAGAAGTCCTAAAAGTGAGGAAGAAATGACACTACAGGGTAATAATGTCCAGAGGCCTCGGAATGTTTATATTTTCTCCTATGATCCCTATGACACCCTTCCTTTTCCATTGCTCATTTACTGCGTGGGTCTTGAGTGACCAGGACTGTTGTATTAGTGTCTCTGTGGACCCTTCAGCAAGCCCCTGATTCCAACTTCCCATCCTAGACGATGGCCGGTGGCTAGGTCCAGGAGTTGGTTATCAGTGGAGATTTCAATCAGTATGACCTAGGTCAAAGCTGTGAGTAGAGGAATTTCCTAGGAAAAAACAGGACAGAAGTAGAAGATAGCTCTCTCCTACTTCCCTTTAACTGCCCCTCACCTCCCTTTCTCTTTCCTTCTCTTACCAGCTGGGTGTCACGTGATCGGGGCTGCCATATTAGCGATTTCATAGAGGCTTCAGAGAATCTCTTACCTCCAATGGCCCTACCTGGAAGAATTTCGGTGAACATCCCTAGATGCTAGTCAGCACAGAAAAACAAAACCAGTAGAACCTGGAAAGCAGCAGGGGCACAAGAAATGTCATAAAGAGAAATAAAACAATGGGACAGAGGGTAGAGATTGCTCAGGAGCTTGAAATCTCCCACCAGCATGACAGAAGCTACCAGCCCTCCCTCCATCTCTTTCCCCGTGTAACCTGCGGGGTCTCAAGGGGTCAGGGCTGCTGTGTTGGGGTTCTTACAGAGGCTTCAGGCACTCCTAAGCTCCGAAATTCCCCAGGCCAGAGGACAGTAGATAGACAAACACAACAGCTGGCCTTCACTTGGGGAAGTTCAAGTATTAAAATATCATTGGAAACCTTGGGCATGAGAAAGGGCCTTTTTAAAAATGAAAAGGGGCAGAATGAGAAATTACAACAAGAGCTTTGAACTCTTGGCCTATTACCAAAGCTCTTGCCACTATCACATGACCTCTGGCCTCCCTCCCTCTGGGTCCTTTTGCGTCTTTTATGATGCAGAGGCTGTGCTGTGCTGTGTTAACGGCTCCTCAGACGCCTCAGGGAGTCCAGAGGAACTTCGCTGGGTAGACATGATCCCGGTCACTGGGAAGAGCTCAGAATTAGGAGGACGTAAATACTATCAGGAAAAGGAGTGTATTTTAAAACTGGTCCAGAAAGGAAAGACGAGCCAGGAGCTGGGAAACACCTGTCCTTCAGTTGGACGCCTTTTCTTTTTTTTTCCTGCATATTTTTATTTAAATTCTAATTAGTTACCATACAGTGCAATATTGGTTTCAGGAGTAGAATTCAGTGATTCATCACTTTCATACAACACCCAGTGCTCATCACAAGTGCCCTCAATACCCATCCCCCATCTAGCCCATCCCCCACCCACCTCCTTCCAGCGACCCTGTTTGTTCTCTATCCTTAAGAGTCTCTTATGGTTTGTTTCCCGCTCTCTTTTTTTTCCCCCTTCCCTTATGTTCATCTGTTTTGTTTCTTAAATTCCACATTTGAGTGAAATCATGGTATTTGTCTTTCTCTGCCCGACTTATTTCGTGTAGCATAACAACCTCTAGGTCCATCCACGTTGTTGCAAATGGCAAGATTTCATTCTTTTGATGGCTGAGTAGTATTCCATTGTGTATATATACCACCTCTTCTTTATCCACTCATCAGTCGATGGACATCTGAGCTCTTTCCAGAGTTTGGCTATTGTTGATAATGCTGCTATAAACATCGGGGTGCATATGCCCCTTTGAATCAGTATTTTTGTATCCTTTAGGTAACTGCCTAGCAGTGCAATTGCTGGATCGTAGTACTATTTTCAACTCTTTGAGGAACCTCCATACTGTTTCCCAGAGTGACTGCACCAGTTTGCATTCCCACCAACGGTGTAAGAGGGTTCCCCTTTCTCGGCATCCTCCCCAACACCTGTCGTTTCCTGTGTTGTTCATTGTAGCCATGCTGACAGGTGTGAGGTGGTATCTCATCGTGGTTTTGGTTTGTCTCAGAAGCACTTTTCTAATGTACCCCTCCCTGTTCCTTACCCCCCTCCCTTTTCCTATTTAACCTGCTGGGTCTGGGCATTGGGCCACATACACAATTGCATTTGTTTCTTACAGAGGCATTAGGGAGACCAGAGGTTCAACCTTTCCCACACAGGAGACCTGTGGAGTGGACAGCCCCAGGTACCCACATGGCAGGGTGAAGCCTCCCAAGAGTAAGAGCAGGTGACTGGTGAGGGGAATTTGAGCCGGACCCTCCTCCTGGTATCTTTACTAAGAAGGGTTCATGAGGGCTCATCTTTCTAGGAAAAAGGGGTATGGTGGATACTTGTAACCAGACCGAAGTGCTGGCTCTCTGGGCCTTCAAGAAAGAAGTGGAATGGCTGTGCTCTTTTCTTCCTCCCTCCCTTTTGCTAATTCTGCATCATCCCTGCCACTTCTGCATGCTATGGGCATGAGGCAAACAGGGGTGTGATGCACCAGGGCAGTAGCAAGAGCGTTCTGATTCCCAAGCAGGAGAGAAATGCTTTCCGGCCCAGCGACCAGACTGCCCAGCCTTCATCCACACCATCAGTTAGGGGCCATTTGAACAGGTTTCCAGTCAGTGTGAGCTCTGGGCATTGCTCAGACTCATACAGGGTGAAGCCCGCGTGGGGAAATGTTAAGAAGGTAGTTGAGTATTCCCACCACAAATTATTTGCAATGCTGATGAATACTTAAGAGGGACCATGCCTTCTTTCTAACCTCCCATGGGGTGCCACCATCACCATCTCCCAAACAGAAGCATGGGTGCTGATTACGACAGAGACGAGACCTCCACCCTCCCCCTCACTCAAGAGTAATTTCTCTCTTCTGTGGAGACCAGATGAGTTTTTGTCCACCTAGTGTCCAATCTTTTTCCCCTCTATTCCCCTGGGACCCATACTGTTACCACGGATATCTCTTCTGGGGGCCAGTGGCACTTCAGGGATGCAGCACAGTGTCCAGTGTATCAGGACCTCCCACCTCGAATCGCTTTGTGCTGGCGTTTTCGTCTTCCCCGGCAATTATGGGGATTGCCCTTCTGCCAGTCCAGAGATTAACAGGGGCGAGTTAAAACCATTTGTTATCTTGAAAGCTTCCCTTTTCTTCCCAAACCTTTGGCTACACAACACAGCCAGACTCTTCCTTAAGTAATCCTTATATCAGAAAATTCAACAACTGATAAAAGCAATAAATACTAATTACTCACATTAGAAATATAGTCTTCCCTGGAAAATGGAGATCCCTTAGTGCATTTTGGTGTTTACAGATCATTAACTGCTTGTCAGAAAAACCTAAGAGGAGGGCTGTCAGAAATAAACATAAAACAGCCCATGCATCGAAAGAGATAAAATTTGATTTTCAAAAATGAATCTAATTCATGGTACAGATTTTTCTAAGAATTCATCTGTTACATGATGGAAGGCATACTCTTATCTAGGCATAGCAGCACAAACCAGGGAAAGGCAAGTTTGAAGGTGCTGAAAACCTTACTTCCTGAAGTTGAGCCAATCTACATAGATACAGTTACAGCATTCCAGAAGTCTGGTAGCTAATCTTGGAGTCTCCCTTCTAAACATCGGTTATTTTTTCAATGCTTTGGATCCGTGTCTTCCCAACACTGTACTATATATTCAGCATGTCCCATGTTGCCAAGACTGAAATGATGAGAAACTTAAAAAGTTTTGCATTCCCTGATTTTGTATTTAAATTTGTAAACTTAATGTTGCATTAATGGCCTATTTTGCATATCTGTTTGATTGTACCATCTTAAAGATCCATTTAAACCTGGGGAGGACAGCATGACTCCTACCTGCTTCTCATTAATAACATACTTTTCAGTGAGTGGATAATGAATGACCTGGATAGAAATCAGTAGAAATGCAGATTGCCATTAGGTGTAGAAGCGGGGAGGGAGTCCATTTTTTTCCACCATACTGACAAACAATTTCAAGGCAGAAGGTATTGAAAGCAAGCCTCAAAGAGAGATGACTATCTAGGAGGGTTCTTAATTAAATATTCCGTTGTCTTTACATGCAGGACTGTGAAGGAAAAGGCATCCTAATGGAAATTAAAATTTGCAAGTGACTGAAAAAAATCTTGGGTTAAGAGAAACAAGCTCTCTAATTCTGAGAAAGAAAACCAGATAACAGTGACAGATTATCCTAATGGGCTCTGAAAACCATACGGGTCTGCATAAACAGTCTTTAATTTGTTGAGTTCACTACTGTTAGTGGCACTGGTGGGGATGGAGGGTGGGAGGTAGTGAGCGGTAAGCATTTCGGCTGATAAAGGTCGGCCATTGGTTGATCAGAGTTGGAATAGAAGGCAAGCAGGAGAATCCTAGAGGAAAACACATAACTTTTTTTTTAAAGTATTATTGGCCTACTCCACTTTTCTGAAATAGCACCAGATAATAATGGTCTTGCTTGAGATATATAGAGAGCCTGTTTTTCAAGTTACTGTATTTCTTTGGTAATAAGGTGCTGGCACCAAAATGGGGACTTAAGGAGAATGAATTTCGAAATGACTCCTAATAAATTATCCCACAGGCCACAGGTTTCACAGGTACTACAAAATATACGAAATTTGGAAATGCAACCAAGACTTTCAGGTTCCCTTTACTCTTCCAAATCCTTTAGGATTCAACATGGCTTCCTTCTGCAGTTTGACTGTTGATCCTTACTGAATAGAGGTGATAACTGTTATCTATCAGAACTCAAGTCAAATGAAATAATGGTTTGATTGGATTTACTCTGGAGAGCTTTCGTACTTTGGTTTTGTTTCTGTTCAATAGTTGCGGTAAATACAACAGGCCTGAATATGAAACAACCTAGTTTTCTAGATGATTCTTAAAAACAAGAACAATTTTGCTTCAGCTCATGAATCTGTTTCTATTTATAATGGGGTTTGATTTGCAAATTTGCGATTTGGCAGCATTCATTTCAGTGTGGGACTTTTTTTTTTTTAAGATTTTATTTATTTGAGAGAGAGAACACTAGCAGAGGGAGGGGCAGAGGGAGAAACAGACTCCGCACTGAGCAAAGAGCCCGATGTGGGGCTTGATGCAGGACTCAATCCCAGGACCCTAAGATCATGACCTGAGCTGAAGTCAGACAGTTAACTGACTGAGCCACCCAGGCACCCCTCAGTGTGGAACTTTTGGTAGGGCTTGTTTCAATATCATGGTCACCGTATGACAGGAACCAAGCCCAATGGCCTTAACATTCAACCCGTCTAATTCCCCCAGTCTTACCTCCATATGAAATGCTAGTCCCATACTCCCTTTGGTGACTCAGAAAAGGCAAATTTACAGCCTTTTTATTAAGTGACCTTAATGTGATTGTAACACAGTTTGAAAATGCTAGGCAAAGGCCTTTGGAATGAGTACTTGACAAAGTTATTTGGAATTTTTAGTGGAAAGCATCTCTGGAGATTTTACTACTTTCAATTTTGATTATACTCAATCCTTCAACCCGTCTATCAGAGCTGATACAGGGAAGTAGTAGTTTTTAAAAACGGGGGGAAATTGTGAATGTTGCCACCTGCCTGCCCACCTCTGTTGGAATTCTTCTCTTAGAAAGGAGACTCAGAGGGGCGCCTGGGTGGCTCAGATGGTTAAGCGTCTGCCTTCGGCTCAGGTCATGATCCCAGGGTCCTGGGATCGAGTCCCGCATCGGGCTTCCCGCTCCTTGGGAGCCTGCTTCTCCCTCTGTTTCTCTCTGTCTCTCATGAATAAATAAATAAAATCTTAAAAAAAAAAAAAGAAAGGAGACTCAGAGAGAGGGCATCCAAACAACTTAATGTAGCAACTCACAGAGCCAGAAAGACAAAATCAGGCCAGGTGGGAACTTAGGGAGCATACTCTATTTTTCTTGGCACAAATATTCCCTTGTATAACGCTCTGCTCTTTCGAAGGATGGTATAGTTCTCAGACAGCAGTAACGAGAATATTCTTTCATGGCATACCTAGACCCAGGAGTTCATTTATTTTCAATTTTATACTAATAGAATAAATTTAAAGGAAACAGTTCCTGTGTATGCCCAAGGGATTTTTGCCCATGCAAATAATACAGCTTACCTTTCTCTAGAGTGGGCTTTCATAACACAGGCTGGGTAAGCTATCCAGAGCCACAGATCAGACGTGAATGGAGCAGGAGTTATGGCTCCTCCTCCCCCGCCCCTCAACCTAGGGTATAATCAATCCCTTCGACTGGGGCAGACAGGACTTTGATACGGCCGTCACTTCCACCATCAGAGCAAACACGAAAAATATTGTGAAGAAGACAAAGCCGTTCTTGGTGCCCTTTTGCTACCTTTTAGTCCCTCGGCCTTCTGCTTCCCTTAAGCTGTAGACCTGCACTATCCAATATGGTACCCACTAACCTCATGTGACTAGTTAAATTTAAACAAAATTAAAATCAAGAATTCAGTTGCTCGTGGCACTAGCCACATTTCAAGTGGCCAATAGGCATGTGTGGCTAGAAGCTACCATGTTGGACAGCACAGATATAGAACATTTCAGAAAGTTCTATTGGACTGTGCTTCTATTCGTTCCTTTGGCTCCTTGATAGTAACGACCACATCTCTGTGCCCTATATCATTCTACCACAGTGCCTGATACAACTATTGAAGGGGGGAGACCCTTAACTAAGTTTCCTAACTTAGTAACTAAGTGCTTACCATGTTGTCAAGAGCTGTGCTAAATTCATTATAAGTGATCTCTCATTTCATCTTTGCAAGAGCACTGTGAGATAGGTTTTATCACCATTCCCATTTTTCAGATGAGGAAACTGAGATTCAGTAAGGTTAAATGATTTGCCCAAAGTTACTCAGGTAATAAGTACCAAAGCCAGGTCTTTATAACTTTAGGATCTATGTTCTTAACCTCTGCTCTATGCCCCAAAAGAAAACACATATCTGCACATTTCACCATGGACAAGCCAGCTCCTGGCAGAACATTGGTGACTGGGTGGCTTCTTCACAACACTCATGCTGACCAAGGCAGAATAAAAACAGGCTGGGATCAAGGGCCTGAGCATGAGGAATGGGGGTGTAAAGAAGTAGGTTGATTTGTGTTTGTGAGCAAGTATCAAACTAAGTGGCTGACTACTTCTCTAAAGGAAATAAGAGCAAAGTAGTAGCCTTATCTGCCATTTTGTATAGGGAGGCCCCCAATGATGAAGATTAGTGAAACCTAATTATTTTTTGAAGTCACCGCCCACATGCTGCACTTACCAGAAGGTTCTGTAACTTGAGCTTCCATGCTGCAGAGTTTGTGCCAGGACACACGAATGCCAGAAAATCAATTTTCCTGCAGCTTTCACAGTCAGTGTGTTTGCCAGACAAAACCCCAGCCAGCCACTTTTTTAAATCAGCATAGCACCTTTAGAAATAATACTTACCGGAACACTCCTAACAGCAAGAAGGAAAAGACTTAAATCTAAAGCCCAACTGTTCAAAATTGAGAGCCACCAGAGAATATATTGAAATTGAACATTTTAGAGGCCCCATTTGGACTTAAAGGTATTCTCTGCTAAGCACCTAATGAATTAGCTTTTATCCTACTCTCTGCCTCAGCAGCATTGACAGCACATAACCTGGCATCATTCTTCTTCCTACCCACACGTGGCCATGCCCTCAGTGTGCTCCTGACTTATCATCCCACGGCATCCCCTCTTGCGTGCCCTCCCCAAGACCTAGCTTGATTCTCCGTCCCTCCCATATTCCTCCAGCACAAATTCTCTAATAAACCAAATCATACAAAGGTGGTGAATATGAGTTTTGTTGCCCTCGCATTTGCTATGATAGCATAATCTAATTTATTGAGGATTTACTACATTCCAGGCACTGTGCTGGGTGCTTTATATAAATTATCCCATTTCACATTCTATCTCCATTTCAGAGATAATTATTAGCGCATTAGGGGAATTTAAGTAATTTGTCCAAGTCAAACAGAAGGCATGCTCTATAATGGTAGGATTTAGGAGCTTGTGACAAGCCAGTGGAGTATTACATTGGTGCCTTTTCCCTCATAGTGTACTGCACGGGCTTCAAAGCTGAACCAAGGAAGATGAAGGCTATATAGAATCACGTTGAAATGACAGGTCAAAGAAGTAAACCTCAATGAATTCACTGGCATTTTGTTCAATGTAATCACTAGCAATTTCTCCACTGGGAGGCAATGTGGAGTAGTAGGAAAACAAAACAGGTTTTGGAAGCCAACAGACCTAGATTTGAGCACTACTTCTGGCACTTGGCATCTATGCAATTAGCACCTTACCTCTCTACACTCTGAAAGATGGTGGGGGAGACAAATGATGACAATGTAATTAAGAATATAGACTTCCATGTCAAATGATCTGGGTTTAAATCAGCCACTTCATTCATTCATTTATTCATTCAGTTAATATTTATTGAGGACCTTCTATGCGAGAGCCCTTGTTCTAAGTGCTCAAATGAAACAAATTCCTTTTGGACTTTGTCTTAGTGGATGAAACAAAAAAGATAAACAAATATGTAAGTAACATATATGTTTCAGCTGGTGTTAAGTGAAATGAAAACAAGCAGGTAAGGAGACATGTTGGGAGCGCTGTTTCATCTCAGCTGATGGGGGAAGGCCTCTCCGTTGAAGTGACGTTTGCCCAGACACCTGAATGAAGCAAGGGGGCAGACCATGCAAACGTGAGGTGGAGTTGGGTGGGGAGAGATTCGTTCCAGATGCAATGGCATGAGCAAAGGCTCTGACATGGGAACGCCCTTGGTGGGTTTGAGAATGACGGCCCACGTGGCTGAAGCAAAGTGAGAGAGAGAAGAACAGTAAGAGATGAGACAAGACAAACCAGAGCCCTATTGTGCTGGGCTTCCTAAGCCCTGGTAAGGATTTTGGATTTTATTCTGTGTCTGATAGGAAGTCATTTTGAGTGCTTTCAGTAGAGGAATGACATGATCCAATTTATGTGCAAAAGGACATGCAGACTGCTAGGCGAGGGTAAAAGTTGAGGAGCAGGGAGACCACATAAGAAGCGAGGATGGTCTTTCAGGTGAAAAATGACTGGCTTGGACTGGGGCGAAGATGATAAGAAGTGGTTGGATTTTGAATATATTGTGGAGATTGAGCTGACAGGGAACGGAATGTGAGAGCCAAGAAAGAAGTGAAGGATGACTGCCTGGGATTGGCCTGAACAGCGTGGTGGCACCATTTTCTCTGATGGAGAACACTGGAGGAGTAGCAAGTGGGGGTGGGGAGAATCGAGAGGTGCATTTTGGCCATGTTAAGTTGGAGATGCCTATGAGATATCTAAGTGGAGACACCACTTAGGCAGTTGGATGAAAGGGTTCAGGGTTTAGAGAGGTCAGAGCTAGAAATCTTACCAGCTGTATCATCTTGAACCAGTAAATTAACCAGTAAATGAGCATTAACCAGTAAATGAACCAGTAAATAAGCATCCGTTACCTCATCAATAAAATGGGAGTAATGTTTGTTTCACTAGACCATTTGGAGGATTCACAATAATGTATGTAAAGAATGAGGCGCCGGGCGCCTGGGTGGCTCAGTTGGTTGGGCGACTGCCTTCGGCTCAGGTCATGATCCTGGAGTCCCTGGATCGAGTCCCACATCAGGCTCCCTGCTCGGCAGGGAGTCTGCTTCTCCCTCTGACCCTCCCCCCTCTCATGTGCTCTCTCTCATTCTCTCTCAAATAAATAAATAAAATCTTTAAAAAAAAAAAAAGAATGAGGCGCCATTCTTGGTGCACCCAAGAGCTTAATAAATGGTAGCCTTCTGATTGTCAGTATTCACTGCAATAACTGGTGGCTAGCTGTTGCAGAATCTTTGTTGATTGTTCTAAACCCAGACTGAGCATTAGAATCACCTAGGAAGCTTTTTTAAAAAAATCTGTCGGCCCCACTTCAGGCCAATTACATCAGAATCACAGGAGCTGTGATCAGTAGCTGCCCAGGTATGTATTACTTACAGATAGGAAACAGATGTGCTGGCTTTAAGAGAACTTCTCTTCGGATTAGTTCCAGCTCATCTTTTGGAAAACTAACTCTCCCCAAAAAACACTAAGTGGAAAATTTGGGCTCTTCCTGATCTTCCTGAACAAATTACTTTTTTTTTTCTATTGCTTTTTTTCCCCCTTAGTATGAAAATACTTCTTGCTCTAAGGACCTGGAAGAAACAGCCACCGTGGAAACTCAAAATATTGCAATTCCGGGATAGATTTTTTTTCTCCTTAGTAGAAGAATATTTGTTCTTCTCATTTCCTTGGCCCTGGATTGTCAGGCTTGACCTCTGCATTACAATTATAACTGATTCAAGAATAATAAGAGTATTGAACTTCTCTTTTAAATACCTTAGTTATAAAAAATACAAATACAGCTTGAAAGTGAAATCCAATTGGCCAAGGCTCTGGATTGCTGAAGATGAAATTTCATTGAAAAATAGAAGTCCAGCAGGCTGAGGGAAGTGACCCTAGAGGTTTCAACAGTGATAGCAGGCCTAGAGGCAATCCATTGCTTGGGAGTCAGGGAACTGGAGGCTTTGCTTTAGCTAGTAGTTAAAGGGTGTGGCAGGCACACATTCTCTGTCCTGAAAATAGATCCTACAATCTAAAGGTGAAGGTATATAGTTAGAAAAGTCAGCTTTTCGATACTCGCACACACCTCTCCCTTAACCAGTTGATGTGTCCACTATCGGGCTATCATTCCTTTAGCTGTGTTTTGATCTTTGCTGAAATGCAAGTTCTTCTGCCAGGGGATCCCACTTTAGGCTTTTACCCGTCATTTCTTGCTCAGTTGGGAATGTTTCCAATCCTTTTCTGTGAGCAGGATGGAGTGGGGAGGGCATCTTGTATCTGGTAAGACAAATGGGAAGAGTTGGTACTGTCCAGGTCGGGGAGTGAAACATGAGAATATCAGAAACAATAAAAGTTGATTCAGTCTTGCTTGATCACAGCCCTAGTGGTCCATATGTATATGTTTTCATTCTCAGAATAAAGGGGAAAAAAGAATTTGTTGACTTCTGGTTTAAAAAGTGAGGACTTAATGTGGGTTAAGGGTAAGACATCTTGGTCTTCAATCTCACATTTCGGGGGGGAAATAATAGAAATATGCCCCTTGATGTCATGCTAAAGTATAGGCACCATTCTGAGCAGAATTTATGTGAACTTGGTCCAGCCCTAGAGTATAATTTGCAAACATCCTTTAAGCTACCTGGGCGCAGTGTACTGTTGGAGAGCATGGACTCTGGAGGCTGCATAAGTGAGTGCCCAGCTCCGCCACCTGCTGGCTGTACAGCCTTAGGCATGTTACTTAACTTCTCTGTGCCTCTGTCTGTGCACTTTTAAAATGGGATAATATTATAATGTATTTCACAAAGTTGTTGTGAGTATTACATGAGTCAACACACGTAAAACACCTAAAACAGAGTCCGGGAGAATGGGCTCAATTAAATGTTAATTATTGTTGTTTTGCCCATTAAACTGTGGCTCCATCAAAGCCCATAAAGCAGGGTTTCTCAGCTGTGGTACTACGGACATTTCCGGCCAGGTTGTTGTTGGTCGTGAGGGTGTCTTTTGCATTGTAGGATATTTAACAGCATCTCTGGCTTCTATCCCGTAGGCACTCTTCTCCCCAAGTTGTAATAATAATAAAAAAGTCTCCAGATGTTGCCCAATGTCTTCTGGGAGGCAGAATCATTGCTGATTGAGAGTCACAGGGGTGGAGATACTGGGTCCCTTCCTCTGTTCCCCCAGAATAGGGTAATAGGACCTTAGAACCATTTTCTCCAAGCCTTTGTTGACTCTGGCTTTCAAGGTCATACAGCCACCGATGCTATTTTCAACCCATTGGAATATTCTTAGTCTAACTTGGCAAGAGAAGCAGAAGACAAATCAGAATAGTGATCTGACTTTGCATGCTAGGGAGGGATGCTAGAAAGGTCACTGGGAACTGATCTGGATTGTCACCTGCACCTTTGGAGAGGAGACATCTGAAACTCCTTGAGGTGGAAGGAAACCTGTCCCTGGACTTGAGAGCACAGTGTGAAAATGTTAGTTAGGCAAAGGCACTTGGAACAAGCACCTGACACTTGAGGGCAAAACTCAATGTCTGGGCAAAAGGTGACGTCCAACTCCACTGAAGTTGTCTAAAAGCCCAGCCCCCAAAATAATTCAGACAGAATCCCAATGCACCGATAGAAAAACTAAGAATAGAACCCAGTATTTCTTTCCCCTTCTTCCCCCGTGGCTTGCACCTACAATACATAGTAACACAGCAGTCGCTGACAGAGCAAGAGGAAACTGACAAGCAGAACCTGTCTGAATGCTTAGAAATGTGTGACCTTGAAGTGGAGGAAAGAAAGACAATGAAGGGGCGCCTGGGTGGCTCAGTCGTTAAGCATCTGCCTTCGGCTCAGGTCATGATCCCAGGGTCCTGGGATCGAGCCCCGCATCGGGCTCCCTGCTCCACGGGAAGCCTGCTTCTCCCTCTCCCACTCCCCCTGCCTGTGTTCCCTCTCTGGCTGTCTTTCTCTCTGTCAAATAAATAAAACCTTTAAAAAAAAAAAAAAAGAAAGAAAGACAATGAAATTGGGGTTTGGTCATGCTTTAGAAATGAAGTAATTTCCTGTGCGCCTTGCTCCAAGTCAAAATGGAAACTATTGCCTTTGCTTTAGGGAAAGAAAGTGTAAAATTCAATGATTCCTTTTTCCAAATGCACCTCGTCAGAGCGGCTGGCTTCTTCAAAGCAGATGTGGAAGAAAACCATGTGTTGGATGCATTTGGCAAGCCAGATGTGCCGTTCTTCCTCTTCTGCTCCAAATTGCTCGGATCTCATCACGTAGTGAGGCGCAAACACTAGGGGCCCGTAGCAGGGTTACAGTGAATGACAGGAACATTCACTGATTCCAGTGCCTTAGCGGGAAGAGATTGGGGTTAATTGACAGTTTATCCCAATTAAAAAAAAAAAAAAAAGGCTTGAACAAGAAATTTAAAATGTTTTTGAAGATGAGTTGCTCTCTTTCACCAAAAAGTGTCGTGTCAGAGCCGAGGAGTCTGGGCTTGTCATGGGAAAACAATCTGTAGCCGTGAGTTCCGCGGACTTGGAGGGTGTCGCGGACTTGGAGGGCGTTGCGGATTTGGTCCTCATTAGTTGTGTCACCTGGAGCAAGTCACAGGGCCAGCAGCAACCCCCGAATTTCTGTATCGGAAGCCCGACAGGGTGGCATTCTGGTTGGGACTCATTTGGAGGCTACACGTAGTAAGCACCACATTACCCAGACTTGTTTGTTTGTGGTGACTCTGGACTAGACTGATGCAACACGCCCACTGTGACACCGCTTGGCCTCAGCCCTACAGTTACCCTCTCTCACTCTTGATTCCCTTGTCTACAAAATGGGGATTCATTCTTCCATTCCACAGATCTTTATTGAGCACCTCTGCGTGTCCGACATTGTTCTAGGTGCTGGGGATGAAGCAATGAACATACAATTCCTGCTGCTTCTACCGCACCAAGTTGCCGTGGAAGTTACATGGGATGGCGTGTATAAAATCTCCTTGGCGGGGTGCCTGGGTGGCTCAGTCGTTAAGCGCCTGCCTTCGGCTCAGGTCATGATCCCAGGGTCCTGGGATCGAGCCCCGCATCGGGCTCCCTGCTCGGCGGGAAGCCTGCTTCTCCCTCTTTCACTCCCCCTGCTTGTGTTCCTCTCTCGCTGTGTCTCTCTCTGTCAAATAAATAAATAAAATCCTTAAAAAAAAAAAAATCTCCTTGGCAACGTGAAAGCCCTATGCGAATAGAAAGTTTAAAGAAATTCAACCATCTCCTGCTTCTGGTCATGATGAATCTAAGGTGTCTCTGAATAAGAAAGGGAAACACTTGAAAGTTTATGTGATGGGCAACACTCTTGCCCCCAAAATCTCCCTTTTACAGGCCTAACCCAAGTGCTTGAAACTTCCACTGTCAGAGTCACCACACAAAGAACTTTTGTAGACCTGAGACTTATAACCACATTAAAGCATTGAGAATGGGCACCCTCCCTCCACACCCCACCCCCCATCCTCCCACTAGGACCCAAAAGCACCTGTCCTCTTCTGATGCCAGCAAGCATTAGGAAAGGCAGAGAAGAGAAGGAGGAAAGAGGAGGTTAGGAGCTCTCCAGAGCAGTCGTGTCACCAGCTTCCTTTCTTCCAGTGCCTTCCCTCACAAGGATCACCTGTCCATATCCCGGTATTTGAGAAACACAATGACGCAACATCTGCTCCTGAATGTTAGGGAAGGCACAGGAGGCACACAGCAGTCCTGCAGTGCTCAGTTCAGGCAGACAGTTGGCCAAAGCCACCTTTTTGAATTTGTACCAGCTAGCAGCACCCGTGCCCCGAACCTTTATTACAAGTAGAAATTTCAGGGCGCCTGGGTTAAGCATCTGACTCTTGGTTGCGGCTCAGCTCATGACAATCTCAGGGTTGTGGGATCGAGCCCTGCATTGGGCTCTGTGCTCAGCAAGGAGTCTGCTTGAGATTCTCTCTCCCTCTCCCTCTGCTCCTCCCCCAACTCTCGCACTCTCGCTCTCTCAAATAAATAAATAAATATTTTTTAAAAAGTGAAATTTCAGAGGAGAGGCTAAATAATTTGGAAGAAAAAGCAGACTAGAGTTTTTAATGAGGTTCTCGTAACTAAAGGTACAATCTAGAGAAGAAATTGATGAAACTGTTAAGCAATAAATAATCTACGATAAAAGTAGAGAAGGCAAAACTGAGTGAGGGTAAGGTATTTTTGTTTGGAACGTGCCATTTTCCCCTTTGTTAGTGGCCTGTTTGCAGGGCTGGCTTTTTCCAGCCCCTGAACAGCACCTTTTACAATGCCAAGAAACCCACTCCCTTTTTTGGGACACCAATCCCCTATTCAAATAAAAATGATCCCTTGCTCAAGGGTAACAGAAACCCTTGGGGGTGTTTGTTTGTTTAAAGATTTTATTTTAAACAATTTGAGAGAGGATTTGACAGAGAGCATGAGCAGGGGGAGGGGCAGAGGGAGAGGGAGAATCCCAAGCAGATTCCATGCTGAGGGCAGAGCTCAACATGGGGCTCAATCCCACGACCCTGAGATCACAACCTGAGCCCAAATCAAGAGTCAGACATTTAACCGACTGAGCTACCCAGGCGCCCCAAGGGTAACAGAAACCCTTATAATATCAGTGAGCACTTCCATGAGGACCAAGACTACTGATGCTAGAGAAGGGGGACAGAATGGATCTCTGAGTAAAGAAGACAGTGAAATTGGGGGAGAGAGGTAGAGACTGAGAACCCAGCCTCTCTGTGACATGTACAAAGCTAGTCTTATGCATCCAGTGGTGGAAATGGACAATAAAGGCATGATGGCAAATGTGGCCAAAAAATAAATGCATAAAGCTAGCTCATTCCAATTTGAGGAATGCTGGGGTACAAAGTACCTAAAACTAGGACACTTGGCTGCTTTGGCCGGTGGAGTATGCAACACTTGATCTCAGGGTTGTGAGTTCAAGCCCCGCATTGGGTATAGAGATTACTTAAAAATAAAATCTTTTAAAAAAGTACCTAAAACCATCTTCCCCTGACCTTTCCTTCATTCTATCCTCTCAAATTTAGTTACTCAGAACACACAGTACATGTTTGGGACATGGAGATATCACAAACACCAATACTTTCTTGGCAAATTATGTAATACTTTTACTGCATGCTGACAGCAAATTAATACCATAAGTGAATTAGCAGATTATGCATGCCTCTGTTGACAATCATGCTTCCAATTTATTGGTCTGTTTTGTTAATGCAGTTAATTGTCGACTATCAACATATCGAAAAGTGCCTGTGGAATCCTGTCAAAATGAAAAATTGTGCTCATGTCCAGATCATGAGAAGAGACTATGTCACTGCCGTTTGTGCTAGTGCCGCTGTATCAAGCGTATTATCATCAATTCCTGGAGCCACAGTTTAGGAGGGACTCTGAAAAATTACAAAGTATCTAGAAGATGGGGGATCCCAGACAGGGGAGGGGGACCACGGGAATTCATGTCATAAGGGTAATAAACAAAGGGCCTTACAATGTTTAGCCTGCGAAAGGGACAGTTAACAGGCGACATGGTGGTGGGCATCTTCAGGCTGCACACCATGTGGAAAAGAGCATATTTATTCTGTATTGCTACAGAGCGCAGAATTCGGACCAGTAGGTAGAACTGCAATTGTAATATTCATTCATTCCATAGATACATGGTGAGAGTTTCCTACATGCCAGACATTATGCTAGTCACTAGGAATGCAGAGACAAAAAAAAGAGAGAGAAAGAGAGAGAGACATAATTGCTACTCCCAAGGAGCTCAGATTGCACTGGGGATGACCATTACAAAGCAATAAAACCAGTGCTACCTGCAGTGGAGAAATGGAAGCAGAAAGGAGAGACTGCCCAATTCAAGCAGAAGACTTAGGACTGGAGGGGAGAGGGACTCTCATGAAGGATGTCAGTCCAACCAAAAGAATTTTCCATCAACTTGAACTGTCGTAAACTATGAGCCTCTTCTGAACTCAGGAGTGCCTCACCACCACAGACATTTGAGCAGCGAAGCCATTGCTGCATTGGGTGAGAGGCGGGACCAGATAGTATTTAAGGTCTCTTCTATTTCTTAAAGCCTGTTCCTCTACTGATTCCAATTGGATGTTCTGTTGACCAAGTGGATATTCTAATTTAACTCTTAGGGAGGCAGAAAGCTTCATTCACCAGGTCTCCCTAGTAGCAGTGTTCTGGTTAATGGGGATTTTAATGTATGAACCTCAACTAAACTACCAAACATAAATTTTAAAGGGAAATTTGCCATCCTACCCATTTTTCTTCCAACAAGTTTTTTAAATCCAAATCAAATGGGAACGACTTTTATTGATGACAGTCCATGGGCATTCACCAGGAATATATCTGAAGACCCAAATATGTGAGTAACACTTGAACATATCATTCCCTCCATGAAATGAAGTAATAATTCTGTGACTATGGGACTAAAGTAATTGATAAAGCTATTAAATTCTGCCACGAAAACAAATTACACTTTCTGTACTATAAAAACATGTAATGGTTTCAGCACTGCCTGTGTGCCAGGCACTGTTCTAAGTGAGATGCATGTATTAACTCATGCAATTTCTCCCAAGAATCCCTTGAAGTAGGCACTTTAAAAAAAAAAATTATCCCATTTGATGGATGAGGAAATTGAGACACACAGGGGCTTAGATAACTTAATGCACCCAGCAAGTGGGATTCAAACCCAAGCATTGTGACTCCACACTCTCAATCACTGTGCTATACAGTTACCTTGTATTACCTGGGTCTCCAGAGGAATACTTACGCACAGTGATGAAGAGCAACCAGCACTGCAAAGACATACAAAGTCGGAGTGGCGGGCTAAGTGCGGTCACTGATCACGTTTCCACGCATCAACCTCACTGGGCCCAAGATTCAAATCTCCACTCAACAAAAAGGCAAATTCCTCCATATGGTTGACCTTCATGATTTATTACAAATAATTGGAACAGTGACTGTTGAGTCCATGAATGCTAGAGCTCTGCTTTATCTGCTGTTTTGGATTCATCTGCTCCTCCTCCATTCATGGGTTTCTCCGTTTTGGATCTCATATGCTAATTATCTAGTAGTGCTAAGAGAATTCCATGCAGCCTCTCTGCATACCCCTCGCTCATTCCTTCTTAGGTACAACATGGTACTCTGTGGGACGAAATAGATGAATCATGGCGGGCTTGAGGAAAATGAACTTGCCCATAATTTTTTTAATTTCTGCCAGATGATTGAGCTAAGATTCAATTCCTTTTATTGCCTTCAGTATTTCAGCCAAAATAAGACAGACTGCAAAAAAAAAAATGCTAGTGATTTTTTTTTCTTCTTTTTGATCTAAATGTTAGATTGTCACTTAAACGCTAGTTAGGAAGACAAACGTTTCAGCTTAATTTTTCTCACTTATGAGCCATTGCTTTTTCCCCTTTTTAACCTAGTTCAGAATTCAGTCATTAACCAGGACCCAGTCATTTCTGCCACTAACTAACTTTTCATTTACTGCATTCATTAATATCTGCTGCATGTACATCACACACATTTAAAGTGCCCACTTCGAGCAGTGCCATTTATTCTCCTAGACATTCATCATTACCTAAAAGAATAAACCTTTAAACCTGTATCAGCAATCAAAGAGCTCAAGTAAATGATGAAGTAAATGAATCCAAATTATAGTGTATTCGGATCAGAATTCACAGACCCCTTTGCCCTTGCCTTATAAATTTATCTTTGGAAGCCACAGCCTGTTTGCAAATAGCATAAGACACAAATTGGCCTACCCCCCTCCCGCTTTCACTCAGGTTTGATCAGGCGAGATGAACACAAAATACCTCTTTACAAGTGCACAGAGATATGCACCTACTACGGTGTTATCTCTAATACCAAAAAAGAAATGGGAACTGACCTAAAAGTCCTTCAATAGAAGATTGTGTAGATAAAGTATGGTATAGCCATAGATTGAAATGTTCTGCAGCTATCACAAAGGAGATGTGTTTATTCTTATAAAAATATAAAGAGATGCAAGGGAATGATAAAGATCAAATTCAGTGTAATGGTTACTTTTGGTCTAGAGGAAGGGTATGCAGTTAGGAAGGGGAATATAGTCAGACTTCAACTGACTTCATAATGTTTTGTTGAGTTTTGTGGCAGATACAAGGTGTTCCTACATTATTTTTTTGTATCTTTCAATGCATCTGAATTATTTACAGTTTTTAAAAATTCTTTGAGCCACTGACTAGGAAATTCCTACTGAGATAAAATTCAGTCATTGAGAATGCATTTCATTGTGATGTTTAGAAGTTGTTTTATGTGTCAGATGAGGATAATGTGATATGAAATGAGCATAAATGTTGATGGGTGAGATTTCAATCTTAGAAGACCTGATTATTAGGGGAGAGTTACTGGTGTGGACAACAAAGGCAGACCACGTGGCAAAAACAAAAACAAAACAAAACGGATTACAAAGCATATATCCTGATTGGTTCAGCTGGAAATTGGATCCAATGATCTTAAGAGTGACTTCAGCTCTAGAATTCTACAGTGCTCTAAAACTAGTGCTGGTAGCCATTTTTCACCAACCTTCCAATACCTTTGACCAACAATCTAGATGTCACCCTGATCAGGCTAAGCTTCAGTTATTAAGCAAATATATCTTGTGCTGGCTGCCAAGAGGGCTACCAAATGGAATCAGGCATGGACTTTGTCCTCAAGAACACCCAGTAATGTGAGTAAGACAGTCACATAGCCAACTCACCAAAATGCATTCCAGTAAGCTCTGTAGCAAAGGTATGAGCAAAAGTGCTTTCGGAGCACCCAAGAAAGCACTTCTGTGGGACCAGGAGAGAGTCAGGAAAGATTTCACAGAAGATGTGATATTTGCTCTGGACCTTGTAAGATGAATAGGGATAATTCAGGCAGAAGCAAAAGCATAACCAAAGGCATAAGACGTGAAGTTGTGTGGCCTATTTCAGTGAACAGTGAGTAGTCTGATGTGACTAGATCATAGGAGAGTGTAGTTCAAGATCATAAAGTCTCTTAAATATCATACATAAGAGTCTGAATTTTGTCCTGTAGGTTTTAGGGAACTATCAGGAGATTTTAAAGAATGATCAGATTTACATTTTGGAAGGATCACTGGAAGATAAATTGAAGAGAGAGATGAAGCCAGGAGAGCAATTAGGAAGCAATGTAGTCCAGACCAAAAAATGATGGGAGCTTGCTCCAGGACAATGGTAATGAGGATGGAAAGAAGACAAAAGGACAGATCCTACATTTCTGTGTCAGAATAAACATGGCATAATGAGAGGCTGAGGAAGGTGCCAAAACCAAACTTTCTAGCTTGAATGTTAGGTGGTTTACTGATAGAATTTAGGAGAGCCAGGCTTTCTAAGAAAGATAGTAAGTTTGGTTTGGAAATGTTTAATCTCAAAGTGTCTATAGGACCATCAGGTGGAGATGTCCATCGGCAAGGCTTGTGTGCTGTCTCCCCAAAACATATCTCTTCTTTCTACCTCCATTGCTCCCAACCTAGTCGAAGCCACCACCATCTCTCCCCGGACTACTAGAATAGCCCCCTAACCAGTCCCCTCGCTTCCACTCTGGCCCACCTTAGAGTGGATTCTCCATAGAGCAGCCAGAGTAATGTTTTAAAACTTTAAATCAGATCTTATCACACCCCTCCTCACAATCTTTCGTTTCCAGTCAGAATAAATCCAAATGTTTTACCATGACCTACAGGGCCCTACAAGATCTGACCTCTGATTATCATTCTAAACTCCTTTCCTACCATTCTCCCTTTTGCTCATTTGGCTTCAGCCATATTGGCTTTTTCTTTTTTCTGTTCTTTTTGCAAACCAAACATGGAAACCATATTTTCAATCTCAGTGAACAGTTTCAGCAGCTCAGTGAGGGCCTCAGTGGGGGATCTGATTGCCATAAACACTTTCCATGGCCATAGCTCTGGGAGCTGGAATTACTTAAGCCGGCCTCAAGAAGGTTGTCAGCCAAAATCCAGAGGAGAGCAGCTAAATTAACAATCAAAAAACCTGAGGTCGGGGCCAGGAGAGCCCATAAAATGACACTTGACATCATGGCATAGGTTTCTAGTTTCTACCGTGCTTCCTCACCTCTGGTCAAATAGCACTTCAGAATTTTTCTGTAGGGTTTTCATTCCTAAGGACCTAGCTCCCAACTCAGTTGGAAGTTCTGGGGTCATTGAGATCACACTCCCTTTATATTCTCCAGAATGCCTAATACAGAGCTATAAGCATTTAGTACATGTTCTAAGGACCACCTGAATTGAGATGAAATTTAATGGCATTAAATTCAAAATCCAAAATGGTAAAGATGAGGGAAACTTGGTTTGGCAGGAAGAACTAAAAGTTGGGGTTTGGCCTCCACCTGAGTTGAAAGAGGGACCCTATTCACTCTCTATTATATTCTTCACACCCCCAGTAGAATGCTTTAGATATAGCAGATGCTCAAGAAATATTTGTTAAAAGGATGGATAAAAGGCTAAATACATGAATGCAAACTCAGGCAGTGTTGTGCTAGAAAATAATGCTCCAATGACTAGAAGCAAACCGTGTGTCTTTCCATTCTGTCTTTGTCAGATATCTGGGGTACCATGTCTATCTCTAGGCAATCTAATTAAAGAGAGGCATTGCTAGCTCAAATCCTATGGGAGATAGACCAAAATTGTGAGCATTCTGGAAATAGCTTTAGACATCAGTGGAGTTTGACCAGACGAAGAGAGGGTTTAACAACCGCCATCATGCAGAAGCAGAGATGGGATTGCCTTGCAGAGCTCCTGCAGATAGTGATAAAGGTTGGGAGTTACAGAGAGATAAATTTCAGCTCGGAATAAGAAAGGACTTTCCTCCAATAATTGATGCCCTGTGCCGGAGTGGGCTCACTAAAATGGTTTACTCTTCCCTCCAATGGCAGTTTGTTTTCAGGCAGGTAAAGGTAACCACAGAGCAGGATATCATAGGGGAGATTCCTGAATGGAGAGGAAGATTGAACCAAGAAAGTGTTTTTCAAACTAGATTGCAAACCCATTAGTGGAGCCACGAAATCAATTCAGTGCGTCCTGACGTGTGTGTGTGTGTGTGTGTGTGTGTGTGTGTGTGTGTATGTTTGCAGTGAATTAGAATAGGGTGGAAAATATCAGAGAGCATCACACATCGCAAAGACAAGGGCAGTTTTGAGAAACCGATTGTGGAACCATGCTTACATATGTATGCGTGTACCTACCGGGTCACAGTGTGGCCTGCTCTTCTTCCTGCGAGCGGCAATCGAGCACGTTCAAAAACCACTGTGCCGAGGCCTTTTCCAGTGCTAATATCTGGTAGCTCTAAGAATTCTTCTCTCTGTTGCAGAGGTCCAAAATTGCAGTCTATGAGAAAATGTGGTCTTACATGAAATCAGCAGAGCCATCTGTGTTTACCAAAACGACAGCAGACGGAGTGGCCCGAGTGCGGAAGTCCAAGGGGAAGTTCGCCTTCCTGCTGGAGTCAACCATGAATGAGTACATTGAGCAGAGAAAACCGTGTGATACCATGAAAGTTGGTGGAAATCTGGATTCCAAAGGCTATGGTGTGGCAACCCCTAAAGGCTCAGCATTAAGGTGGGTGGAATAATATAACAATATCCGTGTTGTTATAGTATTCCACCTACCCTGATGCATTTTGTTGTCATTTTCTTTCTTGTGGATTTTGAGGTAACTTTTAAAGTTTAAAACCTACACTATTCCATGGAGTTAAATAAGACGGTAAATTATGGTTTCATCGATTTAATGCATCCATTTTTTTTTTAATGTTCTCTCTCTGTGTTGTCCTCTCTGACTGTTTGTTGCTGTTTTAATTTTACAGTTCAACGGCTTTTTCAATTTAAATGGTAAAAGCCAAGTTATGGTGCCATATGTGACGAATGTTAATTGCATGGATGTGGTGTTCTTGTTACTTTTTTTCTCAAAGACGATTTCCCCATCCCGCACACTTCAGTTTTGAGCAAATGTTATCCTCCATGCCACCTTCCAATATTTAACCCTGTATTTGCTGTACAGACATTTTTATAGCTCCACGTTCTGTGAAATTTAGCCAATTTGTCCTCTTGTGCTCCTTTTTATACGTTAACGATTTCCTAAGCATTTGTGCATTTTCTTACAAGTTATGTTTTATCGTTTCAAGAAATGCTGTTAACCTGGCAGTATTAAAACTGAATGAGCAAGGCCTCTTGGACAAATTGAAAAACAAATGGTGGTACGACAAAGGAGAGTGCGGCAGCGGGGGCGGTGACTCCAAGGTCAGCCTCAATGTCACCACAACCGGGTACCCTTAGTGACGAGTAATCGGCAAGACTGTTATCTTATTATTGAGGAGAGAGCACAAGACTCACACATAAGGTGGAATGACCAGGTTATTCCCCTGCCTGGCAGCTTTGGGAACCAGAAAGACTCCAGGGCACTGCCCGCATTTTTGATCTAACTTGGGTCCCTTCTTAAACTCCCAGACAGAGGCTCCCCCTCCACACCCCTCCCTTCCCCTCACACGCCAGACTGGTTGCCTTATGAAGGCCATAGTGTGGGTTTCATCGGCCTAGGCTTTCAAGAGCCCCAGGCTTGCCTTAAGACTATCCCTGCCTGCCTCACACCAGTGGTGTGAGAAATCAAATCTACCTACTGAAAAGTCAGGTTACAGCCTTTTTTTTTCCCCAAGGCATGACGGTTGCTCACAGAGGTTGGTTGGTTGGTTGGTTGGTTGATTAGAGTTGGCTTCTTCAATTATGTGTATGAGTGATGAGATGGTGTTCTTGATATGTGATGGCCTGTTTAAGCTGGCCCCACTTAACTTGAAAGCCAAAGAACCAGCTCGGTTTCAAGTTAAATGGGGTCTTTCTTCAATAGGCCACCCCATATCCAGATTTGGCAAAGACATTCTGTATATTTAAACAAGTGCGTCGTCTAACTGTGATACTCCATGTGTATAAATCCCTGATTTGGCTTCTCCTTAGCCATGTTCTTGGTTCAGGTAGGTCTAATTGTTATCCAGGCTGCCTTCATGAGAAAATCCATCTTACTTGACATTCCTTTGGCTCCACAATGCTCTTCAGGGCTAGAAAGAATGAAACGAATAGCATTCATCCAAGGAACAAGAAATAGGGGCAAGCTCAGAAGCCATGATACCAAGTAATGGAAGGACATGTTGGGTAAGTACAAGAGAGGACCTGAAAACAAAATCCTCCATGACCCAAAGGGCATGTGAATTATATTGAAGCATGTAAGATCAACTCTTGTACAACCAAGATACCCATGGGCATCTTAAGGTGAAGAACAGTGTTTCCCACACACAGGCCAACAGACAGGCAAGCCAACCCTTTTCTCCTTCAGAGACAATGGTTACACCTCTGCTCTTCTCTTTCTCTCTCCATTCCTCAGGATCCTGATGGAAAAGTTAGTTGGCCAGTCTGCAGTATATTATGGGTTTGGAAACACTGATACAGAGCACTTTCAAAGAGATAAATTCAAATACAACTTTCTTCAGCCCATAATCTTACCACGCATTGGCGAGGTCTTTTATTGTAAAACCTTGATTAACCAGAACTCATCTAACCAGTACCCCAACTAACTGAATTTCCCCTCCTCAGTATTCCACATTGATGAGAAAGCAGCAATAGTACCAAAAAAGAAGAATTCTGCAAGGAATTGATTTTTTTCTTTTAAATCACTTGCCAAGAGATGACCTATGGTTAGGTCACATTCAGCTTTGTCTCCCATATCTTCTCTCCATCTGGATTGACCCTCAAACATTAGAGGCTGCTTCCCGGAAGCGAGAAAGTGGATACAAGCATTTTTGGGGGGAAAAAACCATGTTGTTAGCCAAGAATGAAACAAAATGAGTACTCTTAGTGAAAATTCTATTCCTCCCTTATGGATTCCAATTAATCAAGGTTTTACTGTGTGTCAGAAAGCAGTAACTTCCTTTCCCACCAGTGTGAACCGATAACATTGACAGCTTAGCCAAGCTTTCGGCTCAGTTGAGTTTGCAGGGGCTAACCTGATGCCTAGAGCATTTAGCACCTTCTTCCTGGTCTTTTTCTCGTGTTCTTAGCAAGCCACGGAGAACCTAATTTTCTCACTCAAGTGAGTTGCAGAATGAAAAGTGAGCTGGATTGGATACACTGCTCTCGTGACTCCATCCTTCACCCTCAGTATGGTTACAGAGGAGCCATGGACTGTGTCAAGATGCCTCTAAAACATCCACATGATGCCAAGTGCCCAGAAGTTTTCAAATAACCAGATGTTTGCTGTTACACAAACCAAAAACAAATCTGCATGTAGTTGGCCGAATTTTTACTTTTCACCCCGAGGTTTTGGTATCCTGAAGACCCCTAAAACTTTAGACCGGCTCTTTGCTAATTACAACCAACAATCAAGCTTTTCTCTTTTTCCTCAGCTGATACTGCTGCAAGGTTATCAAGTAACCTTATTGCCAGCCCACGATTTCCAGATGATCTGATTTTCGATATGCAAGTAGGAAAAACAGTTCAGTAGAGCCTAAATGTTTCCAGCTTCTTTGACACTAGTGCTACCTGCCAGGCATCTTTCAAAATCACTTGTTTCGGTCATCCCTCCAGCCAGCCTTTTGAAATAAGTCAACCCCTTTCTCAGCTATGGATAATAGTATGATGAGTGCCGCATCTCCAACGATTGCTTATTCTGTTTCCGGATTACCAAGGAGTTTGCCTTTGTCCTCTCCCTTCTCGCTACCTGCTGTTTGCTGAGAGTGAGCAAGAGAAGGGGCAAGAGATGAACTTGAATTTGTTTTTACCACTATTTGGTGGTGACGCCAAAAGCAAATCAGTGGAGAAGGTAGAAAAGGCAGCGAAGCCCCGTTAATCTGGAGCCCTCAGATTTACAATTTGTGACAAACCTGACAGGGACCAGTGGACTGTCTACCCGCATAGCATCAAGAAAGGGGCCAGGAGAGGTTTGTTAAGCAAATGAAGAGTTTAGATTGTCAGTTGAATTTCTTCCTTAAGAGAACAAATTTTTTTCGCAAACATTGCAAGCATTCGTTAGATAGCATCATATTTATTACAAATCTATCTGCTAAAGTAGTTCTCACAAGGACCTCTACTACGGCAGTGTATTATAGTGAGTTTGAATTACAAAACAGACCTAAAGTAATAAAGCTGTCATTCCTCAAGCCTGTTTGGTAATTCAGGACTTTCTCATTGAGACAATCTTTCCTCTATGTTAGTCCAAATCAGCGAGGTTTGACTGTATTAGTAAAGTGGCTTGAGAATTACACTTCCGCATTGTATCCCATCCCCAGGTGACCTGACAATTGACTGTTGAATGTACCATCATTTCACGGAGAGTGAGACCCAGAGATGGTGGTGACTTTGAGATGGTCACACAGCTAATGCTGTCACAAATCTCTGCTGACTTTCAGGGTCACCTCTTGTGATAATATTGCAGACAGCAATTGATCACATAGACCCATCCAATGAGCAATGCAAAGCTGATTGCATATGAGATATTTCCACGAAAACCAGGTTCATTCTCAACTACCTTGGTTACAAGGCAATTGGCGTATTTAAGCCATTTCAGCCCTCAGTGCTGATTACTAAAAATGACAATAATCACAAAGCCTGACATTTATGAGTGCTTTTACTTTTTCAAAAACACTTCCACACCTATTATCTCTGAAATCAGGAGAGGGAGAAAAACCTACAATACTTATCTCTCTGTTTCTCTCCCGCAACCTTAAAATAATAAGTGGGCAATTATGTTAAATTGTTGACTTTTCCCCCCTGGCATGAGACATCATGAATTTTCAGCCTACTCTCAAAAAGTTACCCTTCTACGGAAGGAACCGACAATTTTTCAGGCCGTTTTAAATGTGCACATGCTTAAACTAATGCAACAGATATTTATTTTCTTTCATTTCCCTGATTTTATCTCATTTTCGGAATGCAAGGAATTAAGACAAGGTCAGCCACTAAGGTGGCCCCTGCACCGAAATCCTGCTCTGTTTTAGCCATTTCCTGAACCTGGGCTAATAGGACACAAACAAATCAGACCTGATCCTTCCTTGATGGACTATAAATGTACAGCCAAGGATCATGAAAATTAGAGCTGTGGTTTGGGAATTTTTTAACCTGCAAGTCACCCTTTTGTGTTAGTGCGTTATTACAATGTGTTGTGTAAATGCGGTAATTAAGAGCCAGTAGGTTGTTTCAGCGATAAACCCAGATCACGGGGGGTTTGTGACATAGCCAGTGAAAGTCTGTCTCTGTAAATCACAGCAGAATAGGGATTTAGCTGCTGAATTACCACATAAGCATATCAGCCTCCCTCCACTGCTGCCTGTCGCCTCAAACTTTCAAATTCTTCTGATTCCGCCCCCGCTTACCCTGCTTCACTCCCTTAATCTTGGGGAAAGGGCACCAGCTTAGCTTTCCTGTGTAGCTGTACCTTCCTAGAGGGGGTCTGCTCTATGAAACAAGCTACCTGTGCCTGGCGGGACAAGACTTTGTAAGCCCTCCCCCCACCTCACCCTAAAATTGTCCCAGCTTTAGTTCTATCCAGGAATTTAGACTTCTAGTGTCCGTCTTTTCCAAGCTGACAATCAGCACGCTTTGTGTGCTTAGGGGAACACTGGAACAGAATGTTTCAATGGAACCACCCTGAACCGCTTGTCTGGAAGGAGAGTTGCACGACCAGTGCCTTACCTTGCAAGGCATATCGGGAAGTAAGGGATGACGATGGGAGAAATGCAGTTAAACTTTGATTAAGTAAAGAAATGGTTGAGTGATCATTATGATTTACAGAACCTCATTAGAGAAATGCAGCTTTGTTATCTTCAAAACTATATAGGGACTAGAATAACCACTGTGACGCTAGGAAAGCATTTAGGGAACTTGTTTTCCTAAATTCAAAAAGTGGCTTGCAATTAAAATTAGTTGTGTTTCTTTTCATGTGGGTGCTTTCAAAGGACCTAAAAAGAGTTTGTTCTCTTAAGAAATTCAAACGCGTCCTTCCTTCCTATCACTAGCAATCATGTTTTTGATCTCCTGCATTTGCTTAGCAAGTCTCATATTCAAAGACAGTAAAAAGTTATACTTTAGAACAGCCTGCTTTCAAATGCCCTCAGCTTCCTATTTGGTGGCCCTTAGCTGAATGAGGTGATACTATGTTTCCCATATGTATAAATGAGATCCTCAGTTTTGTGTGTATTTCTTCTTCCGTGTATGTCTACAATCCTCCTCTCCTATGCCACCGTCTCTTAACCACTTCTCTTCCACACCCAGAATTCTTTGACATTCTTGGGCCTTGGGTCACGGATGTGAAATCTGCATCTGCCTTTTACCTGCAACAAGATGGACCTTTTATTGGCAGAAGCCATCCCTAAAGGTAGACATTTTGGATGCCCAGGGTTAAGATGGATCCCAATGACTCTTTATTGACACTGTTATGTGTGTAGGCAAGAATCATTACAGATCGATGGCACTTCCTGGGTCTTAGAAGAAGTTCCTGTGAATCACCGAGACTGGTTTGGGATCAAGGAGTAGGGTGAGTATATTATGCTCTTCGTTGGTTTGCATGTCTCTGTGCTGGTGCTGCCTCCTGGAAGTATGAAGAACCTGACAGTTTTCTTTGCTGGTAGTGACTAAATTTGCTCCTTGAACTTTACTCAGGTCTTCTTCCCAAGAGCAAACCCTCACTTTCTCTCAAGTGGCTGCTTCAAGCAAGGGACCTTTTTTGCCTTAAGAACTGAACCAGTCCAGTGACTGCCAAAACCACTGATTTTTGCCAGATGGTGTTAAAGAATCAATTCTACCACCAGGAAAAAGTTGTAGTCCAGAAAAAAAAATTGTTTTAATTAATCCATTCTAGCGATTTTTTTTTTTTTTTTGGCAATTGCGTGGCCTTAACATGATTTCTATGATTAAGACATGATGATTTGCCTTTGGTGTTATCCTGATAACTTGAATGTGTTTCTTATTGACAAATAATGACTAAATGTTCAACACCTGAGCTACTGAAAGAGCAGCAGGAGAGAAAAGCCTGCAGGTAAGAATGCTGTTATACAATTGCCGACAGGAGAGACACGGCCACAGAGGCAGAGTGAAATGGTGTGTGTTTATACCCTTTCTGTCCCACTAAGACCAAATCATTTGGTTTCCTTTCATCTGGAGAGAAGGTTATAGAACTACACTCTCCGAAAGGCAAGACAGCCATGGAACCGAGACATGAAAGATTTGAAATGATTGAAATATATGCAATGAGGGTGGGAGTTGAAGTTGGTGGAGAAGGGTGGGGGCAAATTTATGGAGAACAATGGAAATCCATTCTCTTTTGACTTTCTAGAGAGCGGTACAGCATTTGGCCCTTGGCACGTGAGGCAAATCCCCATTGGTCGCAGGTGGCAAAAGTGTGTTGCACACTTTAAAATTCCCTGTAAAGCTGAATTTCATCTGGCCTTGAAGGAAATATTTCTCAAAATACAAACTGAAGGCAATAGCATAGTTTGCATCTAAAAAAGAGAGCGAGCGAGCAATCAAGAGAGAATGAGAGGGAGAGACTGAGTCTGCTGGTGTGTCTTATGTAGCCTCACTGCTGGAAAGGGCAGAGAAGTGGATGCTGGACTGCGTGCTAGGAAAGGATGGAATGTGTCCTGGCCTGGCAACCAGTAGTCAGCTTTCGGATCTGATAGATAGACCCCATTTGTTGCAATCTAATGGAGCGTAAGCTAAGACTGATTATTTTTCTATGGGTCATGCTCAAGAGAGGGCTTTTGGGGAGAAAAGAAGATGCCGACACCCATCAGATTAAACTCTCGATGAACATTTTGCCTAGAGTCAGGGGCATGAACTCGACGTCTTCAGAAACACGTGTCATGTGAGTTTCTGATCTAACATGAGATCGGTTTCTGTCTGTCTTGTCCGGCTAGGTTTTTCTTTCTTGGTGCCATTGGGATGAACTCAAGGAAACATGTTTATAAGTCATAAAGCCCAACCAAATTTGATAGTTTGAGTTTTTAATGGATCTTAAAACAGAGTTTTCAAGTGCATCATATCAATTATGACTTGGGGAAGTATCTGTGGCCACGTTTTAACCAAAACTGGCTTCTCCAGATGCTTAGCATCTTCCCTGAGCTCCTTCTCTCTATCAGGGACAAACGGAGTAAGAAGTCCTCCCAAACAAATTGGGTTGTGTGAGTTAGTCCACAACCAATAATGGTTTGGGATTCCTGTTCTAAAGGGAGAGGTTGGACAAAGTCCCGGTTTTGCCGAAGTCCATCAGTGAAATTCACAACTTGTGGACTCAAGGGGTCTATCACTTTGAATCTGAGAGATTACCGTCTGGAAATGCACTGGCTTTACTCACATATCCACAAGCGACTTCTGGAGCTGCTTCTCTAGCATAGATGCTCATTGATAGGTTTCAGTCACTAGCATTGTTAGGCCCTTAGTAAAATGACTCACAGCTTTCAACTCCTCATGTTATATGCATGCATTATTGAATTTGCTCTTTGCACTTGTATTAAATTATGGTCTAATTAGCAAGGAGTTAAATAGGTTTGAGCTACATTTGTGAACTACATAGATATAAACTCTCACTCAGAGGGAGCTTCTAGCAGCTAAGCTCTGCATAACTCTGCAAATCATTGTAGCTGCCCCTGGGGACTGAGGGTTGCCTGGGTGGCCAGAGCCCAATAATGCCAGCAGTTGTATGGAACATGCTCCCAGGTTGTGGAGAAAGCTCAGGCTGATCCAAGGGTAGAAGGATTGAAATGACTTAAATCCTCATTCTCCTAGAGTCCTGCATCCAGAAAGCCCTGTGAAAGAATTGGATAGAGACTTTTTTTTTTTACGGGCTCCAGATTCTAGTGTAGCCTAGGGCATATATTGAACTACGATGACCTCTAACAGCTAGTGTATGGAGAGGTGACCTGTCCCACGGTAACCAACAGAAAAGAATATAAAGGACCTTAGAGTAAATCTAATTTTATCTAGCAAAGAATCTTCTCTTGGTTGGTCATCAATTGGCTTCAACTTAATAAATCAAGACCTACCTGGGCAGAGATGTCTCTAGCTGCCTATCTACACATGCCTGTGATTTCCTGAGTGATGCTAGGAGTTTTTCAGAAAAGGCGAGGGAAGCAAGTGAGCAATTGGGAAAGGTGACTTGTCCCCATGTAAACCTGAAATATCTTCAGTAGAAAAACCAGTGAAAGAGAGGATGGCAATCCTCCCTCCACTGGGCTGAAGACAATTCTAAGAAGTCATTCAACAGGAAAAAAATCACTAGGTACCAAGAAGCAAGGGTCAGTAAGTTGAAGTGAGGTTTAGATGAGGCATGCGGTGAGGGGAGGGCTTCCAGCTTAGGTTGTGATAAGCTTCCATCGTCATCATCCAGAGGTTGTGTTGTTAGAGCAGGTTCCTCACTAACTATGCAAATACATCACCCTTACTCATATATTTCTTTTACTTCTCTGTGATCTCCTTGTCTGTCTCTGTAAGCTACGTATTTACACGTATATCTACCCCTCCTAAGGGCACCATTGAAGATCTTCTGGCATCATTAATTAAACAGGCATTTGCTCTTTAGGTGTCCCTGCTCAGAAAGGAGAAGTGAAGCCATTCAGAGCAGAACCTATCCCATAGTCTCTTGGGCAGATAAATCGTACTGCCCCTGGGATCCTGTATTTTTCAGGCTCAGAGACATAGCCACAGTACAGATTTTTATATCAACCCTTCCAGGATCACCATTGGGAGGAAGCAACTTGGTCATTAATTCACTAGGCCATTTTTTTCTTCTTTCCCACTCTGGGGAAATTCAGCACCCTTGCATCACTCTCCCCACACTTCTCTGTTCTTTGTTCATGGCTCCAAACTACCTATTTTGGGGTATTTCCTGAACTCAAAATTGAAAAATAAATAGGACACTTCTTTTGAAATATATCAAAATTTAGTGACTTTGTGTTTGTTTTTTTTTTTAAGTAAACAGTTTCTACGTTCACAGTAAAGGAAATGGTCTTCTTATCCTAAAACTGTCTCCATATGTAACACTGGCCATCACTAAGATAATACTGACCCAGCTGGCACATGCCAGGAATAAGCTGGAAACCTGGACACCCGCCACCCAGGCCTGGATGCCTTGGATTTGTGAGCACCGTCCTTTGTAGCTGAGGTCCTGCCAGGTGTGGATGGCAGAGATAAGCAAAAATCTGTATCAGCCAGTTACGGGTTTTGTTTTCTTTTGTTTTTTTTCCAAAGTAGGACTCATTTTCAAAACATTATGAATTACATTACTACTTCTATTAAAAAAAAATAGATTTCACTCCATGACTGTTCCCCACGCTCAGGAAAGCTTCATGTGCTTTCAAATGACGCTAATTCACCTCTGCTCTTATGCTCTCCATCTGCTCACCAGTCCATACACATCTCTATGACTTCAGGTGCAGCGGATCGTTCTCTTCTTAGGGGGAGCTTTACACTCTTCCTCCCTGAACAGTTTTTAAACAAAACGGAATAGAGTGTTGGAGTTTGTAAATAGTTACTCTGGTCCATGTCCCATTTCCCAAAGAAGCTTTGAATTTTAACTAGGAATGTTGTGCACACTTAAAGGTATGCAATTCTCAGGACGGAATTTCAGGTCCCTGTGAGGAAAATATTTTTGGAGCGGGGGACACTCCCCAGACCCCCTGAAAATACATCACAAAGCTCTCCTCTTCTCCCTGAAAATACATCACAAAGCTCTCCTGTTCTCCCCCTCAGCCTCTGGACCCTTGCCTTTGTCTTGGGAGGGCTGTACTCAACAAAACGTTCACAGCAAGCCCGCCAAAGGGGACAATGCCTGACTAATCTCCATGATAGGAATCTGACCTAGTTTGTTTAATTCTTTCTGTTCTCTGTTGAGGTGAGTACAATAAATATTTCTGACTTATAATTCTCTGAGGTATCAGTTAAGGGCCTGCAGTAACTGCTCTGAAGCCTTCCCTTGGAGACCTATGGCGGCAGCACAGTGAAAGGCCCCAGCCACCAGATATGCCCTTGCTAGGTTGATAGCTATGTGGAGTATGGTGGTCCCCAAAGACAAACTTCATTAGGAACATCCAAGCGCAAAGAACAAAAATAAAAAGGACTGCCACCCTTTCATGTGTTCCATTGGAAAATGCACTGTACAGAGTTGAACAGATATTCATTTGCCCTCTGGCCTGCGCCATCATTTGCTGTGTAGGCTTGAGTAGGTTGCTTAAACTATCTGTGCTTGGGTTTCTTTACTTACCAAGTAGAGGCCATAAATCTCCCTTCTTAGGGTGATCATTAAATTTGAACAATAAGTAGAAGTATGATAATTTTGTGAGATCCCAGGCTGAAAAGCAAAACGCTAAAAGAGAGTTCTCTATTCAACAAGCATTTGTTGAGAGAACAATTCTAAGCGGGGATACCAATATGTAAGCCACGGTCCCTGCTCTTGAGAAGCACACAGTTTAGGGGGAGTTATGAGACATGGGTACAGATAATAAGGAGGGGAGAAAATACTGAGGTGGGGAGCGAAAATGGCTTCATGGAGAAAGTGACATTTAAAATGACCAAATGCCCACCTAAATCCTCTTCCTGTAAAAGCTCAAATTGTGCGTGCGTTCGTGCGTGTGTTGGGGGAGGGTGTCAGCACATGCGGTTGGTTCGGATTGAGCTGGGCAATCCCGTAAGGTACAGTAAGAAAGAAAATCCTGGCAGTTTTTCTCTGCCATCTCAGGAATGTATTCCACCCCACAGTAACAAACAGTTCTAGGAGATTTAGGCCCTTAAATCATTTTCTTTTCTTGGCAGCTATCCTAACCTTGTTAAGTGGCATTATCTGTGATTTCTGATTACAGCTTTTATGCTCCTTGGCTGTGCTGTTGCTTGAAATGTTTGTTTTTCTCCTTCATTTTTATTTAGAAATTCCCAAACACACATTGGTTCCCTGCCAGATTTCATAAGCCCTGTGATTTTTTTTTCCCCCAAAGACTAAACTTCTAAAAGTATATCATTTGTCAGGTTTCTCTAAAGTCCTGGGGCACTGGATGAGGTCTGGATGCTCTAAGGCAGGGTTTCTCAACCTCGGCCCAGCTGACCCTGGGGGCTTCGGGGTGGGGGGCTGTCCTGTGCACGGTAGGGTGTCTAGCAGCATCCCCAGCCGCTATCCACTAGGTGCCCGTGGTGTCGCCCCACTCAGTTGTGACAATGAGAAGTGACTCTAGACATTGCCGAATAGCCCCTGGAGGACAAAAGGACCCCTGATTGAGAACCTTTGCCCTAAGGTAACCTCCATGGTAACCACGGAGGCCACAGACGTGGAGAGCAGTTACCAGCCTTTCTGTGGAGGCCACTGGATGGCCTTGGGCAGGGACAGGCCATTTGTCAGAAGTTGCATTCTAAACTGCTGACATACTGAGCCTGGGTTTGGGCAAGAGTGGATGGTGGCAACCTAGGATAGGCCCCGGCACAGGAAAAGCTTTCCCTTCTCCCAAACCGATGCTCCGCAAACTTTGCTTTGTCCCAGGACCCCTTAAAAATTATAGGGAACTCCCAAAAGATTTTATGTGTGTTATACCTACTAATATTTACCATACTGGAAATTAAAATTGCATTTTAAAAGCATGTATTCATTAATTTATTTTAAAATAATAAACCCAATATATGTTAACATAAATAACATAGTTTTTATGAAAACTGACTATAGTTTTCCAAAACAAAATTAGTAAGGAGTGGCACTGTCCTATGAGTTTGCAAATCTCTTTAATATCTGGCTTCGTAGAAGAGAATAGGATTCTCATTTCTGCTTTTTCCTTCAATCTGTTGCAAGATCACGTGTCATGAAGCCTCCAGGAAACTCCACTGTGCAGCAGGAGGCAATAAGAGTGAGAAGGGCAAGGAAGGTCTTAGTATCATTAGAAAAATAGTTTTGATCATGGGGACCCTCTGATGAAAAGATTTCAGGGATCCTCTGGGGGTTCTTGGGCCACACTTTGAGAACTATCCCCCTAAACTAACATGTAACACTCGTTATCAATGTAGCTCACTTAATGGTTGACAACCTTCTTTAAAACCCGGGCTCTCTAGGGAGATATCTCTATTTGGACCATAGCGTGAGTGCCTTTAATCAGACTGCTCTGTTCCGGAGATCCAGTAAGAGCCACTGTCCTAAGGAAATTGAATGAAGTCATCTGAAGAACATAGTAACTTGAGGGAGGACAGGGACCGGTAAGGGCTTCGTCAGAGAGCAGCGGGAGGACGCTGCGCCCTGTGCAATAAGAAAGGGGGAAGCACAGAAAGGAGAAAGAAAATGCTTTGTACTTCGTGCTGTTCTCCTGATAGAATCAGGCACCCAGGTGCCATTGGGAAGCATCCCCCCACCATCGGAGCCTGGGGGCCAGTGCCTGGCTTAAGGCATAGGACTGGGGGTGAGCTGGTGATAAAACAAAAACTAGTAAGGGGAAAGAAGAAACAGAAGGGGGCCAAACAGTGGGAAGTAGGAGAGAAGGCAGTTCCAACACTGATCTCGGGGCCATAGATGGCCTGTCTGTCCTTTAAAAGTCTTAGACTTGGGGCACCTCACTGCCTCAGTCAGTGGGGCGTGCAACTCTCCCTCTCAGGGTTGTAAATTCAATCCCCACGTTGGGCATAGAGATTACTCAAAAAGAAAATCTTTAAACATAAATAAATAAGTGAAATTAAAAGTCTAAGACTTAACTCTCACTGCCAATAATATCTTCAAGAGGCTCCAAGTTTTGAGTATCTTTTGTTGCTTTGCATCCCAAGCCAAACCTGTTGGCATTTGAGAAGGCTAAGGTTCTGAGCACTGACTGAAGGAACTTGTTTAAAATATAAAAGGACCTCAATTTCCTGGTGAGATACAAAATGCAGATATTCCGGCTGCCAAGCCCGGCATCAACCGAGAAAGTGTCACCTCCCTGACACTCAAGGTTTATAGCTTTCCAAATCTCAAGTACTCTGAAATTGCATATTATTTTTAAATGATGATACATTTCTCGGAATATCTCAGGATGAGATGGTCCCTCTGCTCTCAAAGGCAAAGGGGGAGAGAAAGGAAATAGCCTTCGGGGACTTGGTCCGATAGAGGCCACATCTCTGGGACTACAGGAAGTCTTCTCAATGACCGGATATGTTGGTGGGTCCAACATATCCCAAATAAGCTAAGAAATTCTATGTCATGTTCATAGTCACAGAAATGTGTCTGCTTTCCCCCTTGTGAACTGGTGGCGTTCAGCAGAACATGCACTAGTATTTGCAATATTGTTCATGTGACTCTGAACCCACAGTAGCTTATTGCCTTGTAATAGAATTATGCCACCCTCTAAATATAATGCATTTTTTATCTAAAGTTATGAGAGATACTTTACTTAAAATCCATTAGTTCTAGAAAGACAACAGGGTAAAGGTCACTATTCCTATTTTACAGCTGAAGAAATTTCTAAGAGAAGAAATCTTAACCGGGGACCAGTAGGGTTTCCTGCATCTGCCCAGTGGCTCGGACAGCAGGCCCAATGCTTTAAGAGGCGGAGGGCTACAGAGCAATGGCCTGGCCTCCTGGAGCTGTAGGAGCCTCTCAGTTGAGGAAGTCTTCTTTTAGAAGAACAGCTTACCTAAACTGCTTCTCTACAGTACTACTACCCACAGTGGCAGAATCAGTTTGCCATCTTAGATCATGCCATATTAATAATCCATTTTTAAACAATCTGGTTCACCCTCTGGTTATCTGAGTGGACCGCCGACCTACGGCCACACCAGAGAGACAGCCGGTCAGTAACAGAAACAAGCCAGAGTCCAGTTCTCTCGTGGATGAAACCACTCTCAGCCACAACTCAGAGGTCCACGTTCCACTCTCAATCCTAAGGCCAGGACGTGCGTAAGAATTCAGTTTGTGGAGTGAAGACATGTCTGTAGGACAGTTCTTTCTGAGATCAGTTTCATCTGGGCAACAGATATGTATAATAAAGGACAACTAATCAGAAGGCACGTTGTGCACATAGAATCTACTTTCTCTTCTGTTCCGATTCATCCTTTTGTCTTGTCCCTGACCCCTCCCCCCGCTCCTCCATAGAGCTTGCTTTCTGTCTGGAAGTACAACAAGACACCCGGTTAGATCAAACCTAACACACCTCCGCCACAAAGCTACCACGAGCTGCCGCCGGACGATTGTCACTTGAGGGGAGACCCCCTCCCCACCACACACAACCTATCCGAGGAGTGCCTGTTTTTCTATCCTCATTATTTAACAGTGTGTGCCGATTACTCAAAGCGATATGGGCAGGCCCTGGTAAATATAGCGTTGCTGTAGTGTTAACTTTTTATAAGGTAATGCTCAGGTTGCCTGCAGTGTTCTAAAATTACTCTGTGGCCAGGGCCCCCTGCTTTATCGCTTTCTATAGTTTTAAAGTAGTTTGAAGCTTGAATAACATAAAATAACATAATATAATGTTATTTATGTTATTTCCCACGTGAAGAACGCCTGTAAACCTTGCAGTATTGAAACTCAGTGAACAAGGCATCTTAGACAAGCTGAAAAACAAATGGTGGTACGATAAGGGGGAATGTGGAGCCAAGGACTCCGGGAGTAAGGTCAGTCGCTGAAGGTCTTTTTGTACTGATTAGCAATCACATTTTGAACCACTGTTTATTTTCTACCCCAAAACGGCTTTCCTTCCCAACACACCCCCCCCGACACAGTGGGACCCCTTTATAACACCAGCGCTAAAGGCACAAGGCGGGCGCCCCGCCGGCGGAGACCTGCTGCAGGGCATCAACCATTGACCTTGAGCGGACCGAGCTAGTGTTGACATTGGAACGCAATCCAGCCCACCGCACTTCCAAAGCTGTGCAAAGACCGAGCTGTGTTATAAGGGGGTTTTACTGTATTTCACATTTCGAAAGTTCAAAGAGAAAACCTAACAACAACCACAACCAAAAAGAAAAAAAAAGATCCAGTTGTGACAGTACTTTCTCTTAACCTCTTACAGTGTCAGAGACTTTGTAGTTGTAAATACCTTTAGTTATTTGTACATTATGTCCATCCCATGTGAAAACAGTCAAAGAAAGAAATAACAAAGACTGGTCTCTGTAAGCAGAGTGATTAGCCTCCTCCCAGCTGCTGTCGTATTGAGTTCAGCATCTATTTGGATCTCGAATATCATTAAGTCTGTCACACTTCTCTCTTCCAAAGGTGTCATTTGAATCTCTGTACGTAATACTTTTGAAATTTAGTCGCATGCTCCTTAAGGGTATACATTGTCAGGATAACATCACATTGATAAGCATGAAACACTCTTCCCCGCCTCCTTCCTGCCCCCTTTGCTCCCCTAAGAAAGTTCTTTTTAGTTTCAATTTTTGCCTTGCCTTTTTTTGAACTAATATTGTGGTATCAGTTAATTCATTTCATGAAATGCCACTCATTTCCCCTGCACAGTGAACCATTTTGCTACTGGTTTTCCACATCCCATGGCAGGGAATTCTGTGAAACTTAAATACGTGGAAATGGAAACTGTTCTTGTTGCTGCGACCTAACGCGGATTATGTCCAAGGTTATGTCCTTTTCCCCCGTCAAATACCACATACGTGGAGCAATCTCAGGGCAGAGGGATGGTTGCTGGAACTGGTCCATTTCCTAGTGGACCGTGGAGCATTCCTTGCAGAAAGCCTGGCCAGCCTCCTGAAGGAAATGACCCATTGTTTCATAAGTGACAGACATTCCCACTTCTCTAGTTACCTGTCATTCACCCTAGAAGAGTGACCATTTGAGAGGTTGTTGTAGACATGAGGCTCACACATAGCCCCTCCCCGACCATGCACTTCAATTCCAATTGGCCTTCTTATTAAAGTAAACAAGTATAGTGCTGGTTCCTATAACAATAGAATCAGGACGTGGCCATATCATCTCTCCATTTAATCCTCAGCTAGCTGAGCCACAGTGTTGCGTGTCAGCTCTGGCCAATATCTGCTCACTGTGTTACCATGTCAATACGATATCCAATTCACTGATGTGACAGTTTGGGTATTCCATACAATGGCATTCAGCAGCAAAATGGTTACATTCCCTCTAAAAAGACTACAAAATGCTATTTTATTTTATTTTTTTCAAAGAAAGGCTCCGGGCCCTTGGTGTGTCCTACCTCCAGGTAGGGCTCAAGGCACCAACTTTTTTCTTTCCATTGTTCAGCAGCTCAGTTTTTGCTTTTTCATGCAGGCAGATAGTCAGATTTGCACAGTTCGACCTGAGAGTCACTGACCGGCTTCCTCAATTTTTTCCCCCCATTTTAAATAGAAAACAGAGAAGCATAGTATTTTTTTTTTTTTAATTATTCACTACATTCCCTGGAGTAAAGCTAAAAATGAGCTGGATTTTTTTTTTTTTTTTTTTTAATCATCAGCCTCTTAGAAAAGCTTTCTGATTTGTATGGAGCCAATTCAGGACCCAGTGGGTCCTCCTGACAGTTTTCCTTAAATTCTCAGGAAGATGGAAGGGAGCTCTTTGTGCTGGGCCCTTGTTCCAGCAGCGTGAAGACTTGCTGCCCTGAGGATGCAAGCTCAGCAACCAGTCCCCGAAGGGAGCAATCTCTCAGCCACCAGGGGAAAGGGAAGAGTTAATCCCTTTTAAACAAACCCTCGATAAGTAACTCCCCAGATAAGAATATCAGGAACCCCTAATATTCTCACCTGGTATCTTAAAGACAAGTTGTTGACAAGTTTGTCACAGGGAGAATGAGGGAGAAAGGGGCGTTGCGGGCCAGAGAGGGGAAAGAGTGCTTCAAGTTCCCAAATGAAAAGAGTGTTACATTTCTAGAGATTATGGCACAGCTCAACTCTGGCAAATGGCACTTTGCGGCCGGCAGAGGAATGAATTGGGCTTGTGTTTACACTTTTGCTCCCGTGGCCAAGCGCTGTTTTATTTAGTCATTGATACCATTTTGAGGTACCAAAGGAATTAAGGAGTCAAAGTAAATGAACAGCTAGGTGAGGACCACAACTGTCAACAGAAGCACAATCTACCATCTTGCGGGCCATTGTGAAACATCAGCCAGTTGCCAGAGTCGACTCATAACACTTATTTACATCAATGTTTAGTTATTTTGCAACTTAGAACTATCCTATATAGTTGTCATGTATTGTGATGTCCCATTGCTTGTGTTTTCCCCAAGAACTAATCGCGTTGTTCATTTCTCTTAGGACAAGACCAGCGCTCTGAGCCTGAGCAACGTGGCAGGCGTTTTCTATATACTTGTCGGAGGTCTGGGGCTGGCCATGATGGTGGCCTTGATAGAATTCTGTTACAAATCACGGGCAGAGTCCAAACGCATGAAACTCACAAAGAACACCCAAAACTTTAAGCCTGCTCCTGCCACCAACACTCAAAATTACGCTACATACAGAGAAGGCTACAACGTGTATGGAACAGAGAGTGTTAAGATCTAGGGGTACGGTCAAGGTCTAGTAAACTAATCAGCCTTACCTTACTATATGTTAATCTCTCTCTCTTTTTCTCTCTCTCTCTCTCTTTGTTTTTTCACTTCAGTTTGTTGTTTCAAGTATTGTCTGTTTTTGCAACCATTTGATTCTTTGAGAACAATGGTTGCACTTTCTTGTCAGGCAGTGCTGCTTTTCTAATAGCGCCATCATAATCGTACTGTGGTGTGTGACCCAAAAGGAGAAGAAATTCTCTAGAGTAGCGCTGTTCAATGGGAATGTTTGTGAACCACATATGTGAACCCCATGTATGATCTGAAGTGCTCTACTCACCACACTTTTTAAAAATAACACAAGTGAAATTAATTTAATGCTACATTTTCTTTACCTTAACATATCCAAGATCTCATCTCAACATGTTCTCAATATCAAAAGTGAATGAGATAGTTTACGTTATTTTCTTCATGCTACGTCTTAGAAATCTGGGGTGTATTTTATACTTCTGCTACATCTCAACTCGTACTAGCCACCTGTCGAGTGTTCAGTGGTTGCATGTGGCTGCCATATTGGACAGTGCAGTTCTAGAGAAAGCAGTGGCCCTCAAACCGATGGTAGAGTGAGGAATAGGAGTGGGGCACTGACGTCTTGACAAATGCAGTGCTTCTGTAAGAGCACGGTGGTTCTCTTAAGCCTAAGCCTGAGACCATTTCTTTAATCTTTGAGTTCCTTTGTTGTCCCTTTCTTGGAACTGATATTCAGGTAAGTGTCTCCCAAAGAACAGTCTAGGCTCCCTGCTGTTGGCTGCCCCAAATCCATATTTAGATGAACCTGACTAATGCCACCTTGACTCCGGCAGCTACAGCCAAACCCCCACCCCTACGCCAACCAGTAGCTCAGATGTGTTCAAAGGCAAGCTTAAAGTGGGCTAATCTGTCCGTTCTGGAAGTGTTTAAGAGAATATAGTCTTGTCACCTTCAAGTGCATCTGTCATCACTAACACACCTATCTGAAGGGGAACAGAACAATTAGCAACTTCACAGCCCCCATTCTAGGTGGGAGGTACTTTACCTCATGAGTCAACATCAATACGAATTCCTTGAATGCTCTCGAGTTTCTACAAATGCAGTATTTGCATTTTGATCTCCTTGTATTTCACATTGTGGAACGAAATTCGGCCCCCTTTTAAATAATACTTCATGCACATAAATCATGTGTCTTCACCATGGAAAGCATTATCTTGTTTGGTGAAGTTGCTGGTTGTTCTCTCCTACTGCAGACCGCAACCCTCTGCTGCAACATGAACTAACCCACCCGCTGAGTGTTCCCATTGCATTGCTGAATGGACAATACATAGATCCATCTGTAATTAGCATTGTTTGCATGCAAGCATTTCATGTTCCAGTGTGCTTACAATATTTTACTCTTGAGTAAGTTATATACGCCCATTACAATTCGGGGCACATGATTTGCTTTTTCAGAGAGTAGAACATGGGTAATTTCAGCTTACCTTAATTATATCCCAAATTCTGAAATACTGGCATCCAAAGAAAGAATACATCTGAAATCGGCATAACAGTTTTCCAAGCGCTCTCACATCTATTGCCTCGTTTGAGGCAATGGGTCACGAAGTGTTTTCCCTTTCAGGTAACTAAGACCCAGTCACGCCGAGTGACTTGCTCAAGGCAACACAACTAGGTAGTGGCCATTCTAGGACTAGGACCCAGTCCTCCTTCCTCCCATAGCTGGATTCCCTTTGCTAAACCATTCAGCCTCTAACCACCCATGGCCTGGTGGCCTCCAGGAACCTTGAAATCCCAACGGGATCCCGTCAAATGGAAAGCAGATCCTAAGTCTGTGTCCCACTTGTTTACCAAAAAAGGCATGTGCCTCCCTTCTTACACATTGCACGTGAGGTTGTATAGTCAGTATCTCCTGCTTTCCCCAAAAAGAATCTTTCTGAGACAAGCATCAGGACTTGGGGTCACACAGCCCCCAGACCCTCTTTATTATCAGCCATTCCATCTGGGAAGCTATAGTCTCTACTCCTCGACTACCACAGCCTCAGTCTCTTATTAAAGCCCCAGAGCAGTGCTTCTTAAACGTCAGTGTACGTCATAAATCACATGGGGAACTTATGAAAACGCAGGTTCAGGTTGAGCAGGTCTGCAATGCTACCTGAGAGTCTCCATTTCTCACAATCTCCCAGGCCATGTTGCTGCTGCTGGTCCAGGGAGTAGTAAGATTCTAGAGAAAATGATCTCAGGGCATGTAACTTAAGGAAGGAAAGGAAAGAGGGAGGGAAGGACAGAGGGAAGGGCAGAGGGGGAAGGACAGAAAGAGGAAGAGAGAAAAAGGAAGGGAAAGAAAGAGAAAGCTGGGGTCGGCAAGCCTCTGGGCAGAATGTTGCAGTCCTCAAATGGAAACCCAGAAACGAGATTGCCACATCTGTCTCCCTGGCGTCCCTTTAGTCATCTTGGTTGATCCACTTTGTGAGGCAAAATGCAGGCTAAAAGAGGCAAAAATCACATTTTAATAGACATCAATGCCAATGTTGTTAGGGCCCAGTTAGCTAGCACCTTGGCAACCATCCTAGGATGAAAAAAAAAGCTGGGGAAAGCCTCAGCAAACAAATCTGTCCTCTGAGTCTATGTGAAGTCTCCACACAAGAAGGAAAAGCCTCAGAGGATGCCAGAAAAATCCTTCCATGTGTCAGTCCAAGAGGCACACAGCAAGCTGAGCAGGAAACAGAAACCTGTCTGCTGTTCTCAGCCAGTTTGGTCACGTAATGTTGGTTAAGTGAAGGGTGAGCCCTTTATCCATTCATCTTTTAATTCCCACAAAGTTCTGGAAGATCTCCTAATGACTTCTCATTTGTTACCTAGTTATTAAGCTTCCAGTTCTCTGAATTGGCCTAGATCTGTCACGGCCTATGCAGGGGCACAGAGATCAAGAGGCACCCTGAGATTTTACTTTTATTGCTAGTTATCAGAACCCGCCTTAAGAGTTTGGGGTACCATTAATTCTTCAGGAAAACTGACTCCAGGGCAAATCACCTGCAAAAATATGATCCAGGTGAAACCTGGTTAATAAAGACCAACTCCTGGAAGGGTGGCCCCCAAGCATGCCTCGGCAGGTGACTGGCCGCCGAATGTTCCAGATTCCCTGCACCCTAGAGCTGGCTCTGCTAATTGTCTTAAGAGACTCTTCCCAATTTCCCCATTGCCGTCAAGAGCTACTTCTAGCTTCTTTGGTTTCTTCAACAATATTTTTGAAATGCTCATTTTCAAGACCTCAAGATGCCTGAAGTTAAGGGAAACGATTTCCATTTTTCCCCTAAGACGGTTCCATTTTGTCTTCCCACAAAATGTTAACTTTGTCCGTGTGGCCCATTTTCAAAATGATCAATTTTCCTTCTGCAGCCCATGCATAAACATTCTTGCTGGGGAAATTGTCGGCTCAGGGGAAAAACAAGGGTTCCCTTGGTATAGAGGGAAAGGATGGAGGAGAGGGGTATGAGCTTGAAGAGGAATCAGGAAAGTGCCCTGCAGGCTTCAGAGTCAGGGGCAAATGAATGCCCTGCCCAAGTTAATCCCTCCTACGGTGGGGGCAGCATCAGCATCCCAATCAGGCCTCTAACATCCAAGCAAAGACCCCATGGATGCCAAGCCTGGGTACCACCGTTCTGACTTCTTTCTGGTATGTGCTGCCCCTTTAAAGCCCGTGTGCTATTTTCAGATTGGAATAACCAAGGCTGTAGGTATTGAGACACAAGCTGTCACTTTTCCAGCAATGAACGGCACATTTTCTTCTCGCAGTCAAATGGATTTCAATTGAGCAAGCCACACAGAACACTGTTTATCCTCTGTCTTAGGTAAACAGTCCCCTGCCACAGGTTCTGCAATCAGAATACAGCCCACAGGTTAGTTGTTCTGCATATGTCTATATAAATGCTATCAAGACTTCCTAGTCTACCTGCATCCTAAGTGATCAATGCCTGGAGTTAGACTTCACGTGACATCCATATATTCCTTAGTACAAGGCACAGTAGAGAAGGAACCTAATTTAACCGATGGCAGAGCTTTTGCATCGGGAGAGAGAATTTAAACAGACTTGTTGCCTAAAGTCAGTCAAACTGGGTGCAGCCCCAGCGATGCCAGTTTGAGAAAACACTCATGGTTCTTGTCCAAGATAGACTGAGCCGTAAGAAACGTCAAAATCCCTAAGAGAAAGCCCATTCACATGGAAGTTACCCCCTTGCCTTTGCAGGTCCCGTCCCACTGGCGGCATGTGATGAGAGGAATCACCGAAAACGTGGCTGCTTCAAGGATCCTGAGCCAGATTTCACTCTCCTTGGTGTCGGGCGTGACACGAATATTGCTGATGGTGCAATGACCTTTCAATAGGAAAAACTGATGTTTTTTTCCTTCAGTGCCTTACGGAACACTCTGAGACTCACGACAATGCAAACCATCATTGAAATCTTTTTGCTTTGCTTGAAAAAAAAATTAAAATAAAACCAACAAAAAAAAATGGACATGCAAGATTCCAGTATGTGAAAAAAAAATCTTATTAAAAAAAGTCAATTCAACAAAAGCCATTCTTTGATACCACTGCTCAATATACAAACACCACGTTCTTTAATACACACACGCACGCACACATGCACATGCACACAGCACACACACACACACGCACAAAAGAATTTTTAATTCCAGTTCAGCAAATAGGCCCATCTCAGCTAAAATAATTAATTCCTCCTGATTAAAAAAAAAAAATCTCTGACTCCCTGTGTTTGGGAAGACAGACTGGCATTTCTTCTAGGATCTGCTGACCAGATGTTTTTGGTAGTTCCTGTTGGTAGTGATGTTGTGTGAACCCTCTTTCCTTTCAACGTTGCTGAAATGTGTGTATCTTTAGAATGTAAATGCGACACATAAGAAAATTCAAACACTTTGGAAAAGGGACTAAGCCTTGACTTCTCTGTGTTCTTGAAATGGTTTCGTGAAAATGCTTTGATAACTTCCCACTCGGTGAAGGGATTAACAGAGCTTTCGAAATTGACTTGTGTGTGTAGCAAGGGACGGGGCACTATCAGGCAAACCTCTCGGTGCTTTCCTAAAACGGATCCCGGGGCTCTCCAAGAAGCCTGGAATTGCAGCTCACAGATCTGTTTTTCTTGCTTCAGTGTGCATTTTAAGTCAATACAGCTGAGTATTTAGCATTGAGGTGAGGGAAATGCTGCCTACACTCCCAAATGTTTAGAGTATCTTTCTCAGAAACAACACTGTGTTTAGCTCTGCTTTCTCCGCTAAGTATGCCTTTCAAGTGTACACCCCGGAGACAGGACCGCGTCGCAAGGCGGGCCAGTGGGTTCAGACCACAGTTCTCAGTCCGACTTTTACTCTTGCTAGGTCTGTCTTCCCAGCTGTTGCCTGTTACTGCCCGTGGCTCTCCGTCAGACTGCATGTGTCCTTTTCTAGTTTGCAAAGACTAAAACGCATTCCCAAACCTACTGCTAAACCCAGGGCCTCAGCATCACTCCTAGGTCCTTGCTCGGAGCCGTCTCTCCACTGTCTCTCTCAGAAGAACGCTCCACTGCTCCACGGGCTATCAAGTAACTAATTGCACACCTGCCGTTGGCATTATCGGAACAGTCAGAGGAAATAGTCTCCGCTCACTAATTACCTCCTATATAATGACGTATGCTTCCTGTAGTTCAGTAGTTGCTCTCATCAGTGACGTGCATTGGGAAGTTTCCAGACTGTAAAAACTAGGAGCTCGAATTCATTTCCCAAGTGTGACCTTTAGATGCTTAGCCGACTCGCTGCCCATTTGCTCTTGTCTTCAGAAAAGGAAGGAAGAAGTCTCGTTCCAATGAAACGTTTCCAGAAAAGTGTAATATAAACTTTCATTCCAAAAATTGTGTCATCAGCGAATAACTCACCTGTCAAATTTTAAATGGTATTGAACAAACAAAAAGAAAGCTGTTGTGTTTTTGTTCTGTTTTGTTTTCATGAACCTGTGACTTTCAACTTCTGAATGCTATGATGTCCAGAGCAGGAAGCTGACGCCGTGCAAATGTGAAGTTGTATAAAACGAATCAACCAACCTACACACAAATGTTTTCAGAGGCACTGTATAAAGAGAAATGTATGTTTATTGACTCAAATCAGTTTTTCAGAGGAAACTTCACTGGGAATGAAGAGGTGGGTAAATTGGTTTGTTATTTTTTAAAAACTTGCATGTTTTAAAAAAAACATTGATTGCTTCAAATCTCTGCTACTAACTTCAAGCTATGGGAGTTTGGCGGTAGTCACTTGAGGATTTTTTTTTCCAATTCTTTTCTTTTCGTTGTTAAAGCTGTACTTCAGTGAACAGAAAAATTGCCAAGCAAACTAATGGCCGTAAAAGCGTAAATTGCATGTGTGGGCATAAATTACGGAGCCTCATTGCCATGAGGTATTGTACAAAGTTTTAATACATTTTGTAAATAAAATTGTAAAGAAAGCATTCATGTCTGTGCTTTGACTGTTTAAAATTTACTCAGATGCAGGTGCTAAGACGTTATTGTTCACTAATTTACTTCCCACCGGAAGCTTTGCCAACGATGTCACAGTCACCTTGCCGGTGATTCTCCTAAAGGATGACGCCACCCCTGCCCGACACTCAACTGCAGCCACACATAGTCAGGCTCAGAGCCCTTGACCTAAATAGCAGTGTGCCACTCAGACCTTAGGTTGGGATTGTGGGGATCACCTAGAGCGAGATGGTGTCTACAAGCAGCAAGAAGCAGGACTTCATTGATAGGGAAAGTTTGACCTCAGGGCCTTCCATTCCCATTCTTTGTCTCCTCCACCTTTTGGGACCCTCTCCTCAGAGGCTTTGACCCTAACCTTGGCCTCGCATCCTCCCTTCTCCAGATCTGACCTCCCAGCAAAGTGCCCAAACTAAGGATTGATGTTCTTCAATAACATTTCCAATTGCTTGCCCACATCATCACAAATTATGTGTCCTGGTGCTCTTAGGTAACTGGCTACGTTTTGTACTGCTGTCTGAATTCCTGAGAGTAACTTCACATTCCATTGGAAAAGAACCTTCATTCCACCCAGGGTCATTGATCTAGAGTGCAGAGAGAAGTAATGAACTCAGGACTGTACTGATTTTACAACAGTTCTGTGAGAGAAATGAAAGGCCGTAGATCTAGTCTGATTTGTAGATTCTGAATATGGAATACAGTGTTTTTTTAAAGATTTTATTTATTTATTTGACAGAGAGAGACACAGCGAGAGAGGGAACACAAGCAGGGGGAGTAGAAGAGGGAGAAGCAGGCCTGCCGCAGAGCAGGGAGCCCGATGTGGGGCTCGATCCCAGGACCCCGGGATCATGACCTGAGCCGAAGGCAGATGCTTAACAACTGAGCCACCCAGGCGCCCCTGGAATACAGTTTTATCCAATACATATGGCAAGTGTTTACGAATAGACCAGTTTTATATTCTGATCCCCATAGAAAACAGGGGATAATGATAGGAGGGAAGGAAGGGATCATTTGCTGCTGAGCCAGGAAAGAAGAAAAGGGCAGCTGAGATGCTAGAGTGAGAAAGGAAGGAAGCTATTGGGGGTCGTGGAGTTTGGAACAGGGAGCACGAGGCCTTGGAGACAGGAAACTCAGAGTGGGAAAGGAAAGCTCTCAGAAGATTCTCAAGTGTAGGCTGATGTAAACACACTGAGGTTAATTTGGTCGGGAGGCCTCCCATCTTCACGGTCCTCGGAAATGGCAACGGGCTGGCCAACCATCGTGCTTTATGACCCTTCAGCTGCTTTCCTTGTCTTCGGTTAGGACACCCACAGCAGTCTCACCAGCAGAGAACTGAGTCCCTAGGGAGCAGATTCAGGGACCAGATTGGAGTAGTGGTTCCCTGGGGTGGGGGGGGCTGATAAAAATCAGCTCAAGTACCAAATGATGCCCCCCGGATCTTTCGAAATAATAGATTTCTATTTTAACAGGAACTTTCAATTGCTTACCCCGAAGGAAAAGCCACTCTTAGGTGCTATGGCAGAGGATGATAGAGCGCAGTTTGGGTTCAGGTGCGGTTTGGGTTTTTGTTTTTTTTTTTTTTTTTTTTTTTGTCTCCTTGGTGGGAGGGAGAAGCGAAAGGAATACAAGTAGTCTTTCTCAAATCAGACTGCAGGTAACTGTATCTCTTGCTTACACATCAGGTCAGACTTGCCAACCAGGTCTGCAAAAAATTCTTGAGCTTTAAATCCTACACGGCCCCCCACCTCTGCACCAAAGGAAAATGCCCCTTGGTCCTTGCATTGATTTCCTTGCCTGTCAAGATTCATATCCAATCGCATCATAAAATCTTCCAATGGGAAGGGCAAATATACTCAAGGAAACCTTGGTAGGCTCAGGCAAGAATTGTAAATCATCTGCCTAATATTGGGTGGGGAGAGAGGGTTGACTGTGACTTGGGGAGATGAACCTAGAGGAGAACACATTGAGAAGCAAGAAGCAGAACCATTATTCCTCAGAATGCAGAGTCCTGCGGGACACCTGGGTGGCTCAGTCAGTGAAGCGTCTGCCTTCGGCTCAGGTCATGATCTCAGGGTCCTGGGATCGAGCCCCTTGTCGGGCTCCCTGCTCAGCGGGGAGTCTGCTTCTCCCTCTGTCCCTCACCCCACTCATGCTTTCATGCTCTCTCTGCCATTATAGGGTGAAAGCAGCCACAGACAATATGGAAATAAATAAATAAATAAATAAATAAATAAATAAATAAATAAATAAAATCTTTAAAAAAAATGCAGACTCCAGGAAGCAGAAGATAGAGTAACATGCTGTCTCAGAAGGGCACGAGCCAGTTATATCACCAAAACCTCCTATCAGTCAGAGCCAGCTAGTCAGCTGCTCCAGGCCCTACCCCTCCCCTCTTATCCTCACCCTGTTGGACTGGGCTTTGGGGCACCAGTTTATTACCAGATCACTTGGCAGAGAGGACACTCAGCAGCAATATATCTGCATTCAGTTGTGGGCACACACAGAACTTGGCATCCCAACAGGAAACCTCTTTTGAATCCGGGGCCACTGGAGAGACTGGCGGCTTCACCCCTATCACTCTGGACTTGGAAGAGAGTGAAGAGCGGCATGGAGAATTAATGAAACTTGCCTCTAGAACTGAAAGCCAAAGAATGAGGTGCTAGGAGACGTCCCGCACATCTAAGACTAGGAGTTGTAGACAAGACATTCATATTCAGTGAAGACACAAGGCACACTTTTGGGCTTTCTCAAAAGGCTTCCTGGGAGGCCTTTTGTCATTGTTGTCAGGAGAGGATGGAGGGAGGTATTATGGAGGGTCTGTCATTGTCCCAAAACTACCGCCACTTCCTTAGCATCCTCAAAACCGAGGGTTCACAAACTCATTTGAACAGGCAAGATGCCCAAGCTCTTTGACAGGCATTGTCCTTGTAACGTCACAGATGATGCAGGAGCAAACTTGGCTCCTGCCCTCAGGGGGCCTGCAGGCTTGGTGGCAAGGTAGACAATGAATCTACATGAATTCATGCCCAGCGCTTAGCTCAGAGAAAGAACTATAAGGAGCCCAACATGAAGACTTTCCTCCTGCCTCTTCCTTCAGATGTGTGCTTCTTAATACAGTCAGGTGGAACTTTTGTGCCTCCAAAGCTGTGAGCCTCTTCAACTGAAGGGTCACACCTGACCCTTGTAGGCCCCTAGCTGCTGAAAACCTCAGAATGATCACTTTCCTGCCATCCTCAAAGCAGGAGATATTTGCTTATTTATTGACTGACAATGCCCTTGTTATAAAAGTATAAAAGAACTAAGGTGCCTGGGTGGCTCAGTCGGTTAAGAATCCGACTCTTGATTTTGTCTCAGGTCATGATCTCAGGGTCTTGAAATCCGAGGCCTGCCTTGGAGTCCATACTCAGCACAGAGTCTACTTAAGATTCTCTCCCTCTCCGTTGGCCCCTCTCCCCACTCGCACACACACTCTTTCTCTCTCTCTTGCTCACTCTCAAAAAATAAAAAAATAATAAATAAAAAGTAAATACAAGTATAAAAGAAGCTGCAATGTCAGCCTAAGAAATAATCCTCTCCCTGTGCAGCAGATTTGGCAAAATTGGCCTTTCAGTGGTTTCACCGAGTTTCAATTCTGTAGCAAAATGGCTGATTTAAATTCTTCCTAATAAATATTCACGAAGCCTGCACAAGTCAAAGCTCTGGCAACAGCTCGTAAGAACCTTGAATGTAGGCTGATGGAGGAAACAGTTTTACAAATATTTCCAAACAACATTGCCATCTTCCCCCATGAGAGTGCTAATTTTCTTGAAAGACTGGAAACCCACTCTCAACCTGGTAATGACTTTTAAGGCCTACATTTTCCCCACTTACAATAGAGCTTTGGAAAAGCTTGTTACTCCCTATCTCTTATTCCTCAATAATTGTACTATGGCTTCTATCCCACCACTCCAGAAGAACTGCTCTTGACAAGGTCATCAGTAAACTGCAAATCCTACTTTATAGCAACAGATGGCAAACTTTGGCCCACAGGCTAAATGTGGCCCACTGCCTGTTTTTGTTAATAAAGTTTTATTGAGGGGTGCCTGGGTGGCTCAGTAGTTAAGTGTCTGTCTTCGGCTCAGGTCATGATCCCAGGGTCCTGGGATCGAGCCCCACATTGGGCTCCTTGCTCAGCGGGAAGCCTGCTTCTCCCTCTCCCACTCCCCCTGCTTGTGTTCCCTCTCTCGCTGTGTCTCTCTCTGTCAAATAAATAAATAAAATCTTAATAAATAAATAAAGTTTTATTGAAACACAGCCATCCCATTCATTTACATATTATCTGTGGCTGCTTTCACCCTACAATGGCAGAATTGAGTACTTGCAACAGTATTGCCCACAAAGTCTAACATATTTACTAACTTGCTCTTTACATAAAAAGCTTGCTAACCCCTACTTTGCCCTACTTGATAGTCATTATCTTATTTGGCCTCGTTCCAGAATTTGATGCTATTAACCTGTCCCACCTTGAAAATCTCTATTCCTTTGACTTCTGTAACAGCACTCTCTCCCTGTCTTCCTCCTACCCTGTTGCTGCTAATTTCTCTCCTGCTTCCTGGTCTCCTTTTCTATCTCTTAATATCAGTGTTCTCCTGAGTTCCACCATGTTTCTTCCTCTCTTCTCCCTTTGCACACTCTCTCTGGGTATCTATCTGGGAAACTATCCCATAGTTTCCATTTCCACCTGTATTATGCTATCTCTCAAGTCCCCATTTCCATCTCAAAACTTTCTCCTGAGCATCAACCCAGCATATCCCAATGTCTATACCTCCTCATTTGGACTATCCCATAAGCACATCAAACTCAGCATGTCCAACACAGAAACTATTATCTCTGCTGTTACCCTCATCCCATGGCTAAACCAGACTTCCCTCTAAGAGTCTCCATCCTGACTTAAAACCCCATTGATAAAGAGTAAAGTAAAATATAGGAATAAATCTAATAAACTTTAAAACTGGTAGATGTGACGATCTGAGAAAAATGGGCTTGCACTCAGAAGCAGAATTCACAGTACAATGACAATAAAAAAACAAATGGGTCAGTTTAACATCAATCTGTAGAGCTATAAGATGCAGTGGAAAGTAAGTGTATGATTCTTCTCATCTTTTGGATCTCAGAATTATAATATGATTTGCACTCACACGGAAGAAAATCAACTAGAGTTGTCACCAGTGAAGGAATGTGCAGATTCCAGACAAGCTACACAAATCACCTTTGGAAGCATAATATAAAAAGATGGTTCTCATAACGCTCAGGGAGATATGAGGAGGAGCCTGCAAGGAACCAAAGAAAGAACAAGGAAAGAATGGATAGGGGGTTTGCATCCAGTTTATATAAAGCCAAGCATGTGTATTTGTGTAAGCGTTCTGAATAATCTAAGCAGCCCACTCTTTAGCTCTCCTTCCTTACTCTTGCCACTGCTGCAGAGGGTTGTGCCATGCAGAGAGGACAGTAGGACAGGGTGTTAAACACCACCATAAACCCAAACACCCAATCCAGAAACTGAATCCTGGTTATCAACCTTGTGAGCTTCTTACCTCATTTTTACCCTTAGTCAAGTCTTAACTCTGAAATCTGAAAACTCCTTCTGTGAATCCCTATCTTAGTTTGAGCTTGTAACACTTTCCATATGACCTAATTCAATAGCCTCAACTGTTCCTCTTGTTTCTGGTTTTTGTTCCCCCAATTCACCCTCCACACTGCAGCCAGAATGATTCTTTGGATCTCGGCACTCTTCATTGCCCTGTGGCATAAGGGTAAATCCTTAGTGTTATGAGATAGAGCCCCATGTCGAGCTCCACGCTGGGTGTGCAGTCTGCTTGAGATTCTCTCTCTCTCCCTCTCCCTCTTCCCCTCCCGCTGTGCACTCTCTCTCTCAAATGAATAAACAAAATCTCTTTTAAAAAAAGAGTGAATCCCTTAGTTTACCATAAAAGGCCTTTCATAACCTGCCTCTTGCCCATTTCTTCAGCTTCGTTGTTCACCACCCCTTCACCTCCATTCTCTACTCCACTAAGACCTTGTCATATTCAACTACAGAAAATTCCTGGCTCTGCCATGTCTTCCTGCCATGTCTTTTCATGCTTCCATGGTTTTGCATATGCTTCTCCACCTACCTGGAATTCCCTTCCCCTCACCTTTATGCCTGACTAACTCATAGTTTGTAAGGCCAAATTGGCATCATTTCCTCTGGGAAACCTTCCTGACTGTCCTCTCCCCCCAGGATGGGGTTAGAGACTCTTTCTCTCTATTCCATCCTGGTAGTGCTTGCCTTTTTCATAGCACTATAATGTTATATCATCTTCCCTACTAGATCATTGGCCGAGACCATGGGCAGAGTCTCTCTTAGTCATTTCCACAAATGAAACAGAATTGTAAATGTCTGATGAACAAATGAATGAAATGGGGGGGTGGAAAAATAACCCAGAGGCATAACTTAGGAAGCAGTGTCGAGGACAGAGAAGAGGTGCCACCTTATACTGTACAAAATGAAAATGAAAAAACTCACAAACTTTGTGTCCAAAGAAGTCTACCTTCCACATAATTAGTCATAAAAGGCAGTTTTCCACTGCCCGCCATCTTCTCAATGTCTCTCTTCTCCCAAAAGAAGCCCCACCTCATCACCAACTATCCAGGCAGCCAAACCCTCAACTTCCTCTGGATGGGGAGTATCTCCTGCACTAGGCACCATCACCACCCCTACGGGTGCCCTCCCTGGCCAATGCCCCGAGCTGCTACACTCTATCAAGTTCATGCATTCAGTCATGGGACACTCAGATGTGCAAATGTAATCTCCTTTGTGAGACTCACCCACTGGATGGATAGTGGGAGGGCCACATAAATTTTAGTCAGAACAGATAAATTTAGTTCATATACAGTGGTATTAGGCTCAGTCCATGTGGGAGACATAGTTGTGCACCCCTCATACTCCCCTTTAAGAAATGACTTACTGCCCAGCTGCAAGCAGTGTAGGCACCTGACAGCCTCCAGCTGTTAGCATCTCCAGACTCCACCTCAGGTTTTGAACAGAGATCACACTCTTGTTGGGGCAGCCTGCAGCCAGTGACTGAGCAAGATGGTTATAAAATCACACTCTCTCGGGGTAACCACCAGCTAATGACTAAGCAAAGCAGTGGAACCTAACCATGTCCACGCAATACAGGACTTCCATAATGAGCAATCTTGGCTTCAGAAAGCCCCCTTGGGCTGGCAGAGACTTTATCAGGTCCACACCACAGTCTGATGGCCCCCCTGCTCAATTTTTGCTTCTTTGTCCTTATTCCTTCACAGGTGTTACTCCCTAATTAACTTTTGCATTCCTAACCCATCAACACCTGCTTCTCTGAGAGTCTGACCCATGAGATTTGGTACCAGAAGTGGTCCCAAGAAAGCAGGCCGTAGATGGGGTTTGGGGACTGGATCCCTCACCACTACGGTAGTAATGAGGACCCTATTCCCAGTGGGAAGTTGTGCACAGACAACCCCTGGCATGAGGGGGCAGTCCAATTGTTAAAGCTTTCACCTGTGGCGTTTTGGAAGAAGGGGCCAGTGGAAAAGAGGCACTAGCTGGTGGAATGACTCAAGCATTTGAAATGTATGGGAGAATTATAAATATAAAGAAAATGGGATCCGGTGCTTGCTGAATAGTTACATTGATGCACTAAAAACAGATAAGAAAAAGCTGAGTGCAAAGAACAAAAACTAAATGTGAGGGGCACGTGGGTGGTTCAGTCAGTTGATTTCGACTCAGGTAATGATCTTGGGGTCCTGGGATCAAGCCCATATCAGGCTCCACACTAAGTGGGGAGTCTGCTTGAGGACTCTCTCCCTCTGCCCCTCCCCCCTTCTCTCTCTCTCTCTCTCTCTCTTTCTCAAATAAATAAATAAATCTCTTGTAAACACTAAATGTGAGAACCGAACAGTCTCTTTATTTTTTTATTATGTTCAATTAGCCACTGTATAGTACAGTCTCTTTAGCTTACACATACTCTCATTTCATGCAATGGTGAGCATAAAAAGGTGAAGATCAAACCCAGGATTTGACCATTAGAGTAGCTGAATTACAAGGATAGTTGAATGCTCAACTGGCATTGGCAGGTATGTTATGCCAAAGTCAGGGTCCTTGGTTGGGAAAACCCAGCACCCTGACACACGGGGTGGGGACATCTAAGTGAATGCTCCTGAAGGTTTTGACTCCCCAGTCTTCTCTGAAACTTCTGAGTCCACGCCTCCCAAATAAGAGCTAGTACTTCCTCTGTATGAGGAGACAATACAGAGGTTTTTCCCACACAAAACAACAGGACTGTGAGCAGCCCAACCCTCCCCCAAACAAGCTAAACCTGACAGGGGAGGAAAGGGACTATACCCCGAAGGAACTAGAAGATTTAGCCAGCATGCGCTGGCAGGAGTCAGGGGAGTACCGGCAGGACTAGATTCTGCAGGTGCTTAATTGAGAAGTGCTTTAAGTTAAGACTGGATAAGGGAGAGTTTGTGGGTTTGGAGGCACTTTCTTGGGATACAGGACTTAACACCCTAGCAGGGCTCCCAGAGGTTAGGGTAAACTTGCTGTTTATCAGTGGCTCCTCTACAAGCCTAGAGAAAAGCAATGACCCACACTGGGTGGTATTGAAATTCCTGAATTATTGTGGCAGATAGCAGAGGAAGGACTTAAAAGGCTGAGGGAAGTGGACATACTGGAGTGGATATATCATAAGAAGCCAGAGGACCCACTGGAGGACTATGTTCCACGTGAGGGCTAAGGGAACACAGCATTCACCAAGGCCATGAGGAATGCTGGCAAACGGGACAGCAGCATCACCAAGAAGTTCAGTGGTGGCTCTCCCTGCAGGCCAGGGCAGATGATAATGGAGGTTGTCCCTGAATTTGTTGAAAGAAATGGAAATGATAAGCAATCCTCTCTACCTGCCAGCAATAGAGTCCAGGTGATAGTGTTGAGCCACCAGCAGCCAGGGGTTTGTAATTATTGGAACAGCAGACAAGACTAGAGTGGCAACCAAGCGGGCCTGATCTATAGAGAGTTAAAGAGATGATTAATAAAACAAAGCATCCCTAGATGCAAGTAGATAGGCAAACAGGGTATTGTTTAACATATATGATAAACTAAAAAGAGTCAGAATACATAATCCAAAATTTGAGGTCAGTCTTCCCATTTAAAAAAAAAATCATGATTTCTAGTCAAGTTTCCAGATCTAAGCTAATTTTCAGTTCCAGATCTCCCATATCTCCCACTGACGGGAGATATGGCACCCAGGGGCAGAATCCTGCTACACCATTCCTTCCCCCAGTCCTCACCAAAGGGACCCACAGTCATTTTCTTGGGCAAGTTTACTGTATATGCTGTACATTTACTGTATGCTGTGGAAAGAGAAATACCCAGACATTTCAAGAACTGTTAGACCGAGGGTCTGAGTCGACATTGACACTTGGAGACACAAGACATCATCATGTCCCCTTGTTAGAGTGGAGTCACGTGGGGGTCAGGTAATAAATGGAGTCCTGGTCAAAGCCTCACAGTGGATCCACTGGGTCTGCCGACTCACCTGATGGTCATTTTCATGATACCTGAATATGTAGTTGGGATTGACATATTTGGCAGTTGGAGTAATCCCTCCATTGAGTCCTTGTCTATAGTGGAGAAAGCCAAATAGAAGTTTCTGAAGCTGCCTCCCTCCCCCCAGTAACTAAATAAGATAGTATATCAAAAGTCATATCACATCCTGAGGGGGATGGTGGAAATCACTGTCACTTGTAAAGATTTAAACAACACAAGGGTGGCAGTTCCTATAATATCCTGCTTAATTACAAAATTGAATCCCTTAATTAACTAGATGGATCCTGGAGAATGACTGTAGACTACCTCAAACTCAACCAAGACATAGCCCCCTGGCTTCAGGTACATGACATGCAGCTAGCTATCAATCTGGTCAATGCCTTCTTTCCTATATCAATCAGGAAAGAGGACAGAAAACAGGGAGCATTCATATGAAAAAGAAAACAAATACATGTGCAATTTTGCCTCAGGGCTATGTTAATCCTCATACCCTCTGTAATAATGGAGTCCAGAGAGATATGGGCCATTTGGACATCCTGCAGGACATGATCACATTGATCTCTTACATCGATCGATATCATCACGTTGATCCAGAAGAATAAGCCTCAGGTGACCAGCATGAGGATGGCCTTGGTAAGATACATGCTCCAGAAGGTGAGGAAAAAAATGCTTTAAAGATTTAGGGCCCTAATAATTCAGTACAGTGATTAGGAGGTCTAATATCAGGGGCACATGGGAATATCCTCTCCCAAGAGACAAATTGTTGAATCTTGTAAACTCTACTCTAAAGAAGTAAACACAATGCCTGATAGGTCTGTTTGGGTTCTGAAGGCAATGCATTCCATACACAGGAATACTGCTCTGGCCCATGTAATGGGTGAAACAAAAGCCTTACCCATTTTGAGCAGGGTCTACAGCAAGAAAGGACCCCACAGTAGATTTAAGCCATGGAGCAAGCAACCAGCCTACCTGGGCCATACCACCTGGCAGACCCTGTGTTGTTGGAGGTTTTGGTGTTGAAAAAAAAAATGCAGTGTTGAATTTATGAAAGAGATGTGAGACAATCACAATGCAGGCCTCTAGAGTTCTAGGGCAAAGCAATGCCAGAGGACGTACACACCTTTTGGAAAATAGCTCCTGGCAAGCTATAGGCCATGAGAGAAATAGAATGCTTGACCATGGAAGAGTGACCATGCATCTAGAAATCCCCATTATGTGCTGGATCCCCACCAAGTCTTAACATCAAGGAGACCTAGCAGCAATCCATGGTAACATGGAAATGGCACCTCCAGGACCTAGCACAAGCTGAACCAGTAGACCCTGGCAAGCTGCATGAGAAGGTAGCCCCAACTCTCATGTTACCTATCACAGCTATACCAGCACCCTTCCTTCATCTCACACTGATGACCATCCTGAAGGGTTCACCTACAACCAACTGAAGGAAAAAGAAAAATTCTGAATTTGGTTTACAGATGGGTTATCTTGATATACAATGCAAGCCAAAAACAGAAAGTGACTACATTAGAGCTTCACTCAGGGGTAACCTTGAAAGATAGCATGGAGGGGAAAAATACCCAGTGGACAGAACTAGAGGATGTGTACCTAATCATCTATTTTGTGTGGGAGGAGCCATGCTCCAGGATAGAATGAATCCTGATAGGCAGTGGTGAATGGCTGGGTCAGGGCCCTGGAAGGAGAAAGATGGGAAAATCAGAAAAAAAAAAAAAAAAAAAAAAACAGATTCTGGAATAGAGGTACGTAGATTGGTGTATGGGAGCAGGCATGAATGGTGAAGATTTTTGTATCAAATGTTAACATCCATCAGAAGGGATCTACCATGGAAGAGCTACTAGACATCAAGTAAACGAAATGATGCTAACCACCCTTCTTCATCAACTACCCAAACACTGGCAAAATGTGCTCCTGAAAGGCACAGCATAGTGGGAGGAACTAGGGCAATGCACGGGCCCAAAAGTACGAATGCACTCTCACTCACTTAGGGTGATTTATTTGGCTGTTATGCCTCTAAATGTTTAAATGGCCAGTAACAGTAACCAAAGCTGAAGCCCTGGTATGGTAGCATCCCCCAAGGAGACCAATCAGTCACTTGGTAGTAAGTTTACTGCAGTCACCGCATCTATCCTGGAAGGGCCAGCAGTTCATTCGCATGGGGATAGATATCTATTTTGGGTATGGGTTTGTTTTTCCTACCTGCAGAACCTCAGGCAGAACCACTATCCAGGTACTTACGAAATGCATGACCCCCAAGTGTGGAATTCAACAAGGGAGACCACCTTTACGACAAAGGAGATACAGGAGTAGGCCCGTGACCATGGGACCCATCGGTCATGTCACATAGCACAACATCCAGAAGCAGCTGGCTTCACAGAATACTAGAATGCAGGAAAGAAAGGTTGTCCAGGAAGAAGACATTGAGATTTATTGGGGAGTGACACCTATGAAGGAGAAGGAAGGAAGCAGATCTGGGGTAGGAGAGGCAATTAGACTTGGTGCAGACATGAAAAAGATTCTGGCAGCCCAGTGGGGGATTTCTGGAGGAAAGAGTCCCATTGAAGGCGTTTCATGCTGGACAGAAGTGGCGGGGTTCTGGTACCACTGCCTCACTCAGTCATTGGCCAGAGGCTGCTCCAAGCAGAGCATGACCTTGGCTCAAAAGCTGAGGCCAACCGTGAAGGTGCTAACAGCTGGTAGCTGCCAAGTAATTACTCTCCTTGCAGCTGGGCAGCAAACACTTTCTTGAAGAGGGATCTGAGCGACACACCTGCTGGGTCTGCCACAGTGTGTCCTTGTATTGTGTTGATCTGCTTCTCCACACATGTTCAGGGAAAAGCCCCTCCAGGGCTCCTGTGGCCCTTACAACAGGGACACTGGTGGGATAACGTGCAGCCTCCCAACTGCACTTCAACTTGGTCTTGGGCTGTAACTGTACTCATTGCCTTTCTCTTCCACTATCCATTCTAAATTCCCCTCAGCTATCACCTTGGCAGGTTTTGGTGGTTCATCTGATAGTCTGAGCCAAACCCTCACTCCTGAAAGATCAGAGCCCCCAGTATACCATACCCTTCTCAGAGTGGGGTTGCTGCGCATGCTGCTCATTCAGTTACAGAGGCCTAGGGGACTATCAGGGGGCACCCAGGTGAGTCATCCGAGTTCCACACATATTCCTCTCTATTCTCATTGTGGAACATTATTCCTATCTCTTGCCAATGAGGGCCAATTATACCTGATAGGCTGGCGAGTCCTGTTCTTGGCTGCTGGCCATTGGACACAAGGAGCACAAAGGGTCCAAGTGCCAGTTGTAACTTATAGGTCAATGGGATCTTTATTGTGTCCCCTGGGGAGAGCGTAGCCCCTTTACACTGTGAAGCAGAGAGTTGTGGAGACAGGAAACACAAAATCCTCCAGCGGGTCACTGGGAGTGATGGCTAGTGGGCCATTCCTGTTTCTACTCCTTGGTTCCCGAACCCTCTATTTTTCCTATAAGGGACCCAGCACCATATAGAAGTCTCCAATTTAATTCGTTCTTTCTGAGTGCCATCTCTGAAATTGTACCTTTGGGAAAGAGACTTGACAATATGATAAATCAACCATGCCTTGGTGTGAGAGTCATATTTACTATTATATCATCACAAGTCTGTGATGCAGATACTCTTACTTTCTCCATTTCACAAATGAGGAAACTGAGGCACAGACAGGTTAAGAAACTTACTAACCCCAACTTGTAAGTGGCAGGATATTTTAATTGGGCCATCCTGCAGAAGCAATATTACAAACCAAAGGAATGAGTGTCTAATAGTAAAATTTCAAGCCTGCTGATTGGCTAATTTCTAGAGGCACTGGAGCCAACAACATCCCACTCATAATTTTTTTTAACATTCTTTCCAAAAGGAATTGCCATTCCAGGATTTTCCAAGGTCTTGATTAGAAGCTCTAGCCTTGACAAATATCCTGGTGAGATGCAAGGCTCCTCTGAAATGCTTCACATCATGAGTGCCATGCCGTGAGTTTTCCCTTATCCATTACTCCTGGCCTATACCTGACCCTCAGTGGGGACCATGCCTTAATGCTGATCATTTCATTGTGGAAACAGAGAGCCCTAAAACCATCTGAGAGAAACAGTTTGCAGGCTTAATGTGGCTTTCCCCTATTCTATTTTCTCTGGTGGGATTTATTTACAGGCATAAATATGAAAAATACATAACACATATGATGATTTACAATTATTAAAATTAAATAAGAGAAAATCTTTGGCATTCACATTCATTTTCTTATTCGGAAGAGACATCCCATTCTACTGATTGCAATATAAATAAGTTTGGAATAATGATTGTGATATTCCATTAAACTAATGGATTCAATCTCATAAGTCATTTTTATGGATAAAATTTAAAATACTGTATTAATTCCAAACAGAATACATTTGCAGTTTGTTCCGGGAAAACAGATTACTACATGTAATGTCAACAGTCATTACTTCCTGGTGTTATTTAACTGATCCCAATTTCCTAGCTAATACCATCATGTGTGTAATGAATAATGCACGGTGTGAAATATACACTGTGCAAAACACATCATATATAGTAGGTATTGGGATGTGCATTGCCTAATAAGATAATTTGTATTTCTTCCCTGCCTCCCACTCATTCCCTTCCCACTATTTTTTATCTAACATATACCTAGAAGAAACATTTGGCAGGGAGGGGACAGGATGTTCAAAGTGAGCAAATTGTTTATGATTATTTATTATTGAGATATAAATGAACATGCATAATCACTACCCAGATCAAGATATGGAAAGTTTTCAGCACCCCGGAATGCTTCTCCATGCCTCCTCCCCATCTATACCCAGAAGGCAACCATTATTCTGATTTGTATCACTACAGATGAGTTTCAAAGTGAGTAGCTTCTTCAAAATGCAGAATCGGTCTTTTAAAAAAGGGCGGGGGGCGCCTGGGTGGCTCAGTCAGTTAAGTGTCTGCCTTCAACTCAGGTCATGATCCCAGGGTCCTGGGATTGAGCCCCATATCTTCATCGGGCTCCTTGCCCAGCAGAGAGTCTACTTCTCCCTCTGCCTTCCGCTCCCCCTGTTTGTGCTCTCTCTCTCATTCTGACAAATAAATTTAAAATATATATATCTTTAAGAAAATCATAAGGAAGAGAAAATACATTTATAGTCCTGTGCTGTATTTATTGGAAAACATTCACATAGAAGTGGACCAGCGCAGTCAAACACATATTGTTCCAGGGTCTACTGTAGTTCAAAATTATCCAAACTTCTGGCCTTGCTTCTTACTTTAGCGTCTTTAAAGCAGTTCCTTTGCTTATTTATATCCGGGCCTACCCTCACTCCTCATTCTGCCTCCCTCCGCCCACCCACCCCCTCCCTAAGTGGTGCATTGGAGCCTGCATGCAGGGGCTTTTGAGAGCTAACTGTATGCCCCCTTTCCCAACTCCACAGTCAATGTTCAACTGACAGTTTTACAATTGGCCATGGTGGGAGTATTGACACCACAGAAATAGGCAAATGTGGCAAATCGGGGCCTTCCAGCCTCCCAGCCTCCCCACCCCCGGGATAAACGTGAAACATTTATCACCACCACGCACACGCACACACACACACACACACACACACGACATTTAAAACATGTCAGATTGCTTCAAAGAGCTTCGGAGATTAAAAATGCTATCCAGTCACACAGAATAGAATCAACCACAGAAATCCGAGTGGGAGCAAGTTCCAACTCAGCCAGTTTTTTCATATCCACAACAGCTTGCTGTTGGTCATGGTTTGGATTTGCAACAATCATGATTTTGTGCTTTGCCCCCTCCCCCTTAATTTAAATGCATGGCAATTTTTTTAATTGAGGTATACTGTTGCTAACCTTGCTTGAAAATTTTTGTAATAGCCTTAGAGATACAATAGCATATTGCAGAAATAGTTGAAAATTCACTGTCTGGGACAGGATTTCAGTAATTCAGGTCTGTACTATAATCTCCATCTGTTTTATATGGCTTCGTGCATATAATGTTCTGTCACCACACCAGACAATAAGTTCATGGGGTCAAGAGTAGTGTCCTCTTCCTGGAAATTCTTCATAGTGCCTAGCACAGTGCTAGGGTTTGGGCAGTTATGCCAGGTAACGATGCATGAACTTCACTTTTCCCTCCCCTTTTTCCTTTTCCATCCCATCCCCCTAATCAGTTCCCTACACTTCCTACCCCACCCAGTGACACAAAACAAACTCTTCCATTATTCACAATAGCCGAAATATGGAATCAACACAAATGTCCATCAACAGATGAATGGAAAAAGAAAATGTGGTATATAGATATCATGGAATATTATTCAGCCTATAAAGAAGCAAGTCCAATCATTTGTGGCAACATGGATGAACCTTGAGGACATTCTGCTATGTGAAATAAGCCAGTCTCAGGAGGACTGTATGACTCCATTTATATGAGGTCTCTAAAATAGTCAAACTCATGGAAGCAGAGAACAGAATGGTGGTTACCAACGGCTGGGAGGAGAAGGAAATGGGGCATGATTGTTCAATGGGTATCAAGTCTCGATTATGTAAGGTGAAAGAGTTCTAGAAATCTGCTGTACAACACAGTTCCTATAGTTAACAACATGGTATTGTGCACTTAAAATTGTGTGAAGAGGGTAGATCTCATATTAAGTGTTCTTATTACAACAAAAAAGGGGAGGGTTACAAGGAAACTTATAGAGGTGATGGATAATATTTTATCACCTTGATTGTAGTGATAGTATCACGGGTGTATGCATATGTCCAAACCTATTAATTGTATACCTTAAACATGTGCAGGGTTTTTTGTATATCAATTATACCTCAATAAAGCTGTTTTTTACATTTAAAAAACCCTACTGTAAAAATTAAGATGATTATTATAATTATACTGTATTTCAGGAACAGAGTACACTCATTTGACCAATCTTTAAGTGCTAACACGATGAAGGGCATTGGCCTAAATATATAAATGAATACAAAGATGATTTAGACCCAAACCCTGGCATGAAGGAGATTCCAGGTAAACAGAGTAGATAAAGTACATATATAAGAAGCTCTGATGCAAATAGAAAAAAGACCCAGATAAAATGCTATCAGAGTTTAAAGAGGGAGAGGTGGTTTTTGGGCACGCTTAGTTAGAAGCACAGGTGAAACAGCAAATAACCAAAGCAGGAAAGCCCAAGGGCACATACCAGGAACAGTAATTTGTCTAGAGCGTAGGATGTGAGAAGAGAAATAGTATAAAATGAGACTGGAAGGTGGAGGTCAGATTATAAAGGATATCAATATTTTGCTGAGGAGTTTGAGCTTTACCCTAGTTTTTCTATTACTCAAAGTATGCCAGATTACGCTGCAGTAAAAACCCCAAAATCAGTGATTTCAAACAACAAGGTTTGTTTCTTAGTCATGCCACATATCTATTGCAACTAGTCTGGGGGCCTCTCACTTATGGATGCAGACTAACAGAATCACCACCACCGGGAGCCAAAGAGACAGAGAATAGGGCAAATTGTACACTGGCTCTTGAAGTTTCTGCCACAAGATGTCATTCAGCACTTCTGCTCACATTTCATTGACTAAAGTGGGTCATACAATCATACCTAACTTCAAGGGGCTAAAGAAGTATGATCCTACCCTGTGCCTAGAAGAATGGAGAGCCAGATATATTTAGTAGACAGCACTAATGACCATCACCGTCTTTTATAAGGGGGAGGATATGGTCATATTTAGATGTCAGAAAGATCACTCTAGCAGCATGCATTGGATGGACTGGAGAGAGGCTAACCTGGAGGCAGGGAGCCTAGTCAGGAGGCTGATGCAGTATTCCAGGGGAGAGATGGTGGTGGTTTGATCTAGAACAAGGAAGAATTAGGGAGAAGAGAACCGATGCATAGGACATTTAATGAGATATTGAGGAGAATCAACAGGACTAAGCCACAGGGTTGGGAAGTAGGGGAAGTAAATTGGACTACTGTTGGTAGACATATCTGGGGGGCAGAGATGGTGGTGGTGGCCAGGGCTGTTGGGCATGGCTGGAGGTGGAGAGGCCTAATGGACAGACTTAGTAAGCAGGGCTTACTGGGCATGGGCAGGGTTATTGAGCAGTTGGTGGTTGTTGGTTATTGGTGGTGAGCCGTGGCTGGTGGCTGGTGGGTGTGGGTGATGAATTTCAGTATGGCTGGAGTATAACCTATGAAGTGGGGAGTAGAGGGAGTTTAGGCCAGATGGGAAAATAGGCAACATCAAAACAAGAAAGACTTTGGCCACCATGGCAAGAGGCGTGAATTTTATCATAAAGACGATGGGAACCACTTAATTATTTTAAAGATATCTGCCCAATACATAGACAAGTATAAAGGTATCATGTATACGGGCAGGTATAAGTGGGACAATCATGTGGTAGAGTAAGACCAAGGGGAGCTGACCAGCCAATGTGATGTATATATTTGACAGAGCACAAGAGCAGAGGAGTGGGTTGTCTAATGCAGACCATGCTGTCATAACTCATATCTACTTGACAACTGTCTAGATGAAGGTGAGGTGGAATGCTTCCTGGTTTCTCATACAGAACCTTTCCCCCATTTTTTCATTTCATCCGCTTTTCCCATTCATTTCCCACCACTCGGTGGAATTATTCAACTGTTGAGCATGCCCAGAGGAACACCAAGTTCAGAGAAGCCTCTACTAGCCAGAAACTGCCTTAGTGGATGGACCTCAAAATCTGGCCTTAGGAGAAAAACTGTCTGAGTTCCAGGAAATGGGAGACCATTTGGTGATGGCTGCAAAGAAGTCTAAGGAGTTGGCCAAGGTTGGCAGGATGAAAAGCCCAGATCTGCAGTTGCTTTCATGAAGAGATGTCAATTCTACTGTCATCTCCAAGATTTGTGTTAATGCAAAATTCATCACACTTTAAAGCTCTGAAATTTGAGTGACAAAATGCAAAGAAACCACAGAAATAAAAGGAAAATTAGTCACAGAGAAACTCCTATTTGATAGAGTTCCAAAACTAACTTATAGACAAGTGGTAACCCACACTTCATAGCCGCTGAAGCAAAATGAAATATGTTAGAAGCTGCTAACATGCTACATTTATATTTCTAGAACACTTAATAGAAAAAAAAAATTTAAATCTACTTCTAGCAGCTAAATATTTTGAGATAAATCAGAAAATATTTTATATGGTGCTTTTAATGTAGTCTAAGAGACCCCATAGGGAGGGAAAAAAAAGAGAAAACATTATAGTTTGTCAAGAACTATTTAGTAGAAGCGAGGTAAATAGATGTACAACGACTATTCCGGATGTGTATTTGTACCCATAATTATACACTTTGAGTGTTTGCTATGTGCCAAGGCACCATTTTATACAGTTTATATATTTTATGTCATTAATCCTTCAACTTCCTTCTTTCCTTCCTTTAGTTACATCAGATATTGTCTGTGGGTACTTAGGGTCCACACCTGACCTTCTATAATCTTCCCTGTACTGCTGAAAGCCAGAAAACCTACATTTCCAAGACTCTCTTTGCCAGCAAGGCTCTGGTTAGCTTTTGCCAGCAGAATACCCTTCCATGAGATAACAAAGTAGGAGGGAAGGGTGAAGTCATTCTGCATTTGGCTCTACCCTTCCCTCCTGCTTCACTGCATTAAGTGATCCCAGGTCAGTGCATCAGCGACTCCAGGTAGGACCAGCACAATAACTGCTCAACCCAAATAACTGACCAACAGAACTGTGATCAAATAAACTGATTATGGCCTGAAGCCACTAAGTTCGGGGATGACTGGTTGTGAAGTCAAGCTAACTGAGCCATCACTTAGCTATGAACGGACAACATGGCTCCCCCAGGCTCCAAAGATATGAAATAACAAAAAGTTCACGGCATGCAAATGCTGATTACTCCATACCTGAGAGAATAGCACTCATCCTCAAGAAAAATATGACAAACATCCCCCAACTCATTCAAAATACATTCTCCTTACTTGAAAAACATCAATCAACTACTAATACCACCTGGTGCTAACCAGGTGATAGATTTTTTTTCCCCTGAGACGAAAAGTTATTTTCAAAGACTTTTGTCAAAGAAATGTTTATGATTTATTGCTTCAATCTTTTTTAGAAGGCAAATAAATATTTCATTCTTGCATGGGCTTAATTCTCTGTGCAGATTCACCTCCTGTCCCCCCAATTATAAAGAGTAAATCTTACTTGCCAAAGAATTACGTTTCTAAGATCACCCTTTAAACTTGCAGCTAAAATAATTCACACTCTCCTTTCATGTTTAAAGGGTGCACATTTCTCAGTGTCTTCGAGGAGGTGACACAGCTAATGTTTCTTAAACCCGCAATTCTGCTTTCATGAAATCAACAAAGGCCTTCCATGGCTTTCTAGGAAGACAAAAGATCCCATTTCTAGCCACCTAAAGAAAGGACAGCTTGTCTGGACCATAAAGATTCAGAATACCTTGTATCAAGTGTCTTTGAGGTCTGGCAACTCTTTGACAGTCTTACTTTTCTTTGCTCCAGAAAATCTGAAGTTCTAATAAACCATTCAAGTGAAATTTCCCACAGAATACAATCTTTAGTAACCGTAGAATCAAGTTAGAATGACAAAAATGTGACTTTTCTCTTCCATGTCTAGGATCCTTTATTAGAATTGTAAAGGTTTTCTCTCACTATTATTTTTCAATAAAACAACTTCTCATATGCTCAGGCTTTTTTTCTCCTGGGATCATTAACTCAATTGAGTCGTGCTTATTGTTAATGAAGCTAAGGTCTTAATGGATTCAGTCCCTACATGGACCGGTTCGGCTTTCCATAGCCAGACTGCACCCTTGCCTCCAACTTCAGTGTGACCTCTGATCTTGGCCAGGTCACCTTCCACCCTGGGAGGACAAGTGACTTTATGGCTATGTCTGTGCAAACATTCCCACCAGGGGAACAACTCAATCTCTGTTTCCAGGTGTAATAAGTCTTGCCTTCACCTGCACAAGATTTTACTGCAGCAAAAAACGTCCTACTTGAATCTGGGGCCCTGTCCATATAGAGCCCATTTACAGTGTTTTAGGGCAAAATGGTGAGCTGCTTTAGCAAACAGTACTAACAATACAAGGATTTTTAAAAAAGAAGTTGATATATCTCTCTCATACTATTTGTGATGTAAGTACATAAGTCATGGTAAGCAAGGCAGCTCTGTCTGACCTGTGATCATTTAAGGATCTGGTTTCCTTTTGTGGGGCTGCCCCTTCATCCCTTCATTCACGGATGTCATCTGTTTGGTTCAAGTTAGGTTGTCGTGAGTTGCAGTGCAGAGGAGGCATATTCGCTTTCTTAAGGCCTGGAAGTGGCACCTATCACTTTCATTCACACTTCGCTGGGGGAGAACTTAGTCAAATGGCTAAACCTACTGCACAAGGGACTGGAGAAGGTATAACCATGTACCATGTTCCTAGGTAGAAGGGAAGAACATATTTTGGTAATCAACCGGCAGTCTTTGCCACAGATGGAAAGTCAAGACTGAACCTATTTTGCTGTTTGCATACTCAAAACCAGCACTGTGAGGAAGAGCTGTCCCCAGCACAAGGTATATGATAGCATGTCACTGTTCAAGTCAGCACCCTTCACCCAACCTCAGCCACACGCTAGAGGAAGGAAGGTAGCAGTCCAGGCAAATTCAGAAACATGAGAAAGAATAAGAATGAGAAACTCCATTGTTCATCCCCCAATGCATTGATTCCATGACCCCAGGAGAGGGTACAGATTGTGCTAAGGAGTGCTTACACCATTCCCTAGCTCCTTTGGAAAAGGGAAAAAGAGGAGCCATGGAGGAACAAAGAGAGAATTAGTAATGTTATCAAGAGTTCCTTCTCTGAGAACCTCCCAGAACGAGGGGCCCTGCATTTTCACTTTGCACTGGGTCCTACAAATTATGTAGTTGGTCCTGCATGGGGGATGGGGAGCTGGTGGATAAATGCTTTTCCCTTTTTAACCCCCAGAAAATGGTGCTGATACACATGGTGTACAACCTCTCAGATATCCAGCAGAACTGAGAAAACACTCACCCATAGCTGTGGCCAACTCCATAACTAATCTTTATATTGGCCCTCCCTCTGTCCCTGTTTCAATTTCCCTGCCCCTCACTCCTGCTTCCTTAGGTCATTCCCAAAGAAACAACTTCCCCAAAAGCTATTGTGGTCAGCATTTAGGCAGAGACCTTTAGGTGATGAATGATCTCTGTAGATATCTAGAGGAAGATCGTCGCAGGCAGTGGGAATAATAGTAAGCAAAGACCCTAAGGTGGGAGCATGTCTGGTGTGTTTGAGAAGCAGCAAAGAAGTCACTGTAGCTAGAGTGCAGTGAGCAGTCATAGGCGAGAGTAATAGGAAATGAAGTCAGTGAGGTCATGTATCCCCGCAAGGACTTTGGTTTTTACCAGGAGAAATGAGAAGCTGTTGAGGCATGTGATCACAGAAATTACATGATTTGACTTCAGTTTTGAAAGAGTCACCCAGCTGCTATGTTAAGAACAGACTGTATGAGACAAGGGTAAGAGCAGGGAGAATGTTTACAAGATGATTGCAAGAGTCCTAGGGAGACAGAAGATGATGGCTTGGACCAGGGTGGTAGCCATAGAGAGGGTGAGAAGAGGTCAGATTCTGGATGTATTTCAAAGTAGAGCCAAAGGATTTGCTGATGAATTGGATGAAGGCGAAAAGAAAGAGAGGAGTCAAGGATGTCTACAAGGTCCTTAGCCTCAGAAAGAGATGTGGCCTGGAAACTTAACAGAGAATAGGCCTCCAAGGGAATGGGAGAGAGGATGTAAGAGAGGTGGTTCAGATAGGAAACAGGATGATCTGGAGAATAGACAAGGGAGTGTCCAGGGAAGGAGACAATGGGACCCACAGTTCAGGGTAAATCTCTATTTCCCCCCTTTTCTTTGCCCAAAAAGTAATGACTAATGAGTAAGGTAACTGGCTATATGCAAATCATATATCTGATAAGGGGTTAATATTTAAAATATATAAAAAACTCATACACTCAATAGCAAAAAATAGATAACCCAATTTAAAAATGGGCAAAGGACCTGAACAGACAGTTTTCCAAAGATATACAAATAGCCAACAGGTACCTGAAAAGATATTCAACATTACTAGTCATCAAGGAAATGCAATTCAAAACCACAATGAGACATCACCTCACACCTGTTAGAATGGTTATTATCAAAAAGACAAGAGGGAGGGAAGCCTGGGTGGCTCAGATGGTTAAGCATCTGCCTTTGGCTCAGGTCATGATCCCAGAGTCCTGGAATTGAGCCCCGCATTGGGCTCCCTGCTTGGCAGGGAACCTGCTTCTCCCTCTCCCTCAACTGTTCCGCCTGCTTGTGCTCTCTCACTCTTTCTGTCAAATAAACAAATAAAAGCTTTAAAAAACAAAAAAGACAAGAGGGGCCTCTGGCCTGGGTGGCTCAGTCAGTTAAGCATCTACCTTCTGCTCAGGTTGTGATCCCGGGGTCCTGGGATGGAGCTCCATATTGGGCTCCCTGCTAGGCGGGGAGTCTGCTTCTCCCTCTGCCCCTCCCCCTGCTCATACATGCTCTCTCTCTCTATTAAATAAATAAATAAATCTTTTTTTAAAAAAAGACAAGAAATAACAAGTGTTGGCTAGGATGTAGAGAAAAGGGAAGCTTATTGCTCTGATGATGAGAATGCAAACTGGTGCAGCCACTCTGGTAAAGAGTATGGAGGGTCCTCAAAAAGTTAAAAATAGAACTACCATACAATCCAGCAATTTCACTGCTGGGTATTTATCCAAAGAAAACAAAAACACTAATTCAAAAAGATACATGCACCGCTATGTTTATTGCAGCATTGTTCACAATAACCAAAACATGGAAACAGCCCAAGTGCCCATCAATGGATGAATGGATAATGAAAATATGGGGTGTGTGTGTGTGTGTGTGTGTGTGCAATGGAATATTATTTAACCATAAAAAAGAATGACATCTTGCCATTTGTGACAACATGGATGGAGGGCATTATGCTAAGTCAGACAGAAAAAAAAAATATTGTATTATCTCATATGTGGAATCTAAAACAACACCACCACAAACAAAAAGCCAAGTCATCGGGGTGCCTCGGTGACTCAGTCATTAGACGTCTGCCTTCAGCTCGGGTCATGATCCCAGGGTCCTGGGATCGAGCCCCACATCGGGCTCCCCGCTCTGCAGGAAGCCTGCTTCTCCCTCTCCCACTCCCCCTGCTTGTGTTCTCTCTCTTGCTGTGCCTCTCTGTCAAAAAGCCAAGTCATCAATATAGAGAACAGATTGGTGGTTGCCTGAGGTTGGGGATGGGAGGGGTAGGTGAAATGGGTGGAAAGGTATCAAAAAGTACAAATTTCCAGTAATGAATAAGTCAAATTTGGTTTGCTAATATTTTGTTGGGGATTTTGCAGCTATGTTCAACAGGGATATTGGCCTGTAATTTTTTTGTGTGTGTGGTGTCTTTGTCTGGCTTTGTATCATTATGTACAATAACCAAGATAAGGAAGAAACATAAGTGTCCATCAATGGATGAATGGATAAAAAAGATGTGGTATATATACATACACACAATGGAATATTAGCCATTCAGAAGAATGAAATCTTGCCATTTGTGACAACATGGATGGACCTAGAGGGTATTACGGTCAGTGAAAGAAGTCAGACAGAAAAAAAATAAATATTGGATGATCTCACTTATATGTGGAATTTAAGAAATGAAACGAAGAAAACAAAACAGAAACAGACTCAAAAATACAGAGAACTAGTGGTTGCCAGAGAGTAGAGGGGGTGAAATGGGTGAAGGGGATTAAGAGGTACAAGCTTCTAGTTACAAAATAAATAAGTCATGGGGATGTCATGTACAGCATAGGGAATATAGTCAATAATATTGTAATAACTTTGTATGGTGACAGATGGTAACTAGACTTAACGTGGTGAGCATTGCTTAACCATATAAATGTAGAATCACTATGTTTACACCTGAAACTAATATAATATAAGCCAACTGTATTTTAACTTTTAAAAAATTATAACAAATTTAAAATAAAGTGAATAAGTCGTAAGGATGTAATGTAGAGCATGGTGACCACGGTTAATAGAAAAACATTTTTGTGACTATGTATGGTGATGATTATTAACTGGACTTATGGTGGTGATCATTTTTTACTATACACAAATATCGAATTATTACATTGTATACCTGAAACTAATATAATGTTACGTCAATTCTACCTCAGTAAAAGAACAAAAATAAAAAAGAGGGAAAGGAGTCAGTACCACAGAGGTAGCCACTCCATGTACACTTGGGGTTGACTTTACACAGAGTCACATTTGGTCTCTGAGGCTCTCGGATATAAGGACAGCCGATTATAGCAGGCCTATGTGAATAAGACAAATCAGCTCTCCTGGAAAGAGCATGGAAGTGAGAGGCATGTGTGTTGGTCTACTGTAACGCATAGATTAGTTTTTCCCGGGGGCGGTGGGGCAGCATCTGTTTTTGCCCAATGTTGACACTTCTTCACACACACACCCCCCAAAAAATCTATTGACAAAGCATTGAAGATCATACTGAAGATTTCCCAGGGCCATAGAGGAAACATTTACATCATATATTTCATCAGCCCCCTTTTGACCTGTGTCCCAGTCTCAGTCTCTCTCTCCAACCATCTCACCAATGTGATATTTTTTCCATCATCCACTTAGATCTGCCTAGCCTCACTAAACTTCTTGAATCCTGGACCTCTTATTCCTACCCCTAAACCAACTCCAGTTTCTCCAAATTTGTAACTCAGCCCATTTGAGGGGCAGAAGGAAGGATTTTCTAGTTAGCATGATCCACCACCTTGGGTGGATGGTGGATGGGGGAAGGCAGGGAGGGATTATAAAAACTTCTTTTTTCTTTTGCACTAAGTGCAGAGGGTTGTATCAAAAGACACAGTCCCTAGCTTCAAGCAACCTACCAACATGTAAGTGGATCATTGTAACTCCGTGCCATAAGTGTTATGATAGAAGTAAGCACAAGTACCACGACACCACTAAGGAGGAGTACCTAATCCGGACTGAAGGGGTAGTAGTCAGGGATGCCATTCCAGCTTTCCTGAGCACCTACTATATGCCAGATCCTGTACTGCACACCAGTGTATGGAGATGAATGCTACATGGCCTCTGCCTCCAGGAAAGTCATCACTAGTTGGTCTCTTTGTTCTTTGCTGGTACCCTAAGCAGGTGTTTAGTTTGCCTATTGGGGAACCCCTTTCAGCCTCCTGCGGCTATTCTCCATCTCTAAGCTCAGTTTCCCCATCTTTCCACTGAAGGAATCTGGACAGGGTTTGGTAGAACCAGGATCACAACCTGGGACTTTTGGTTCTTACTACATGGGACTTAGAAAATCTTAGAGCCTGGCAAGTGTTTACTCAAACACTTTGTTCTCAGTGCTCATTTATCAGCCCCAATGTATTGTTAGTAGAAATAGGAGGCTGTAGGCATTGTGCAGGCCTCTAGAGAATTCTGGGGCTGCTTTGTCTATTTATTTTTCCAACCCCAATCTCCATAGTCATTACCAGGACCAAAAAGTCTTATCTTCACTGCTTTTCCTTGGAACCACAGTGACATTCAGTGGCCATTGAAGGTTGAAAAGCAAGTGTCAGAGAAAGCCCTTGTCTTTGTGCTGCAGGATGGAGTAAGGTGAGTTTCCCAGCAACTTTCCCATTTAAACTACCCCACAATCTGACCCACCCTTGTTATGCTTGTGGAAACTTAGCATAGACTTAACAGGCTGGACTTGGCCCAAGACCACTACTAACAAAAACAATTTATCCTCAGTCAGTTGCCTTTATAGACAAAAGAACAAACCAAAAGAGTTTACACTGGAATCGTGATTTCTAATTTTTTTTCCTAGAAAATGCTTCCGTAATGCAAAAAAAATTGGGAATAAAAATCTGAAAGACACAAACATTAAAATCATCCACAACCTTACCACCCAGAAATAACCCTCATTAATATTTTATTTCCCTCCTGTCTTTCTATGAATAATAAAATGTTGTCACTCAATACACATAGATTCGGTGCCTGCTTTTTCCACTTAGTGGCATATCATGGGCATTTTCCATGTCATTCGTGTAGAACATTATTTTTAATGGCCGAATAGTATTCCAACATATGGATGTACTGTGATTCACTTATGGATGTATCATAATTCATTAACAAATCCCATATTGTTAAAGCATTCAGACGGCTTCTAAATTTTCAAGATTGTAAAATTATGTCGTAGGAGTTTCCTTACAAATAACATATCTGATTATTTCCTTAGGACCAATTCCTGAGACTGTGACAACTCAATTAAAGAGCAGGCACATGTAATACTTTTGAAACATATTGCCAAATTACCCTCCAGAAAGATTATACCAATTTATTTTCCCAACAGCTATATTTGAAAGTGTTTGTTTCCTCACGCCCCAGTCAACACTGGGTATTATTGTTACTTTTATTCTTTGCCACTGACAGGCAAAAAATGGGGAAAACTGTGAAATGGCATGGTGTTTTTTTTTCATTTTCATTTTTTATTATCAGTGAATTGGAATTGCTTTCATTTTTTCATTGGTTGTTTGTATGTCTTCCTTTGTAAATTGCCTGTCCTTGTCTTTTGCCTGTTTTTTTTTTCCCTCTTATTGGAATATTTATCTTCTTTATTGATTTGTAAACACTTTATGGGTTAACCCTTTGTCATATGTCACAAGTGTTCTCAACATGTCATTGTCTTTCTATTTCTTTGGCATATAGAAGTTTGATTTTTACACATTCAAGTCTATCCTTTATGGTTTCTGACTTTGGTGCCACGTTTTAAAAGGCCTTTCCTTCTCCTAAATTATATTTATATTTTTTCCTCTAGATCTCTGGTTTTATTATTTACATTTAACTATTCAGTCCATATGGAATTTATTTTGAGGTGTGAGGTCAGACTATAGCTTTATTGAATAATGGTGCTACAATCATTAACTAGAAGAAATAACAATTTCTCCTTAACTTTTTTGCCACCTTATTAAGTGGTTATTAAGCATTGATTTATGATAGTGTCGGTTTCTAGGCTTCTTATTCTGTTCCACCGATCCACCTCTTCCCTCACTTGTAGCAGCTGGACAGTTCACAAAAGAGGAGACCCATGCTATCTGACACAGCCGATGTATACACTCACATTCTTACAAACTCACATCGGTAGGCATAGGAGTGAGAAAAGTGAGCCTTCTCAAAGATGCAAAGGTACAAATTTAGAGCTGAGGGAAAGAATGTGGACCTCCAGGGCTGTGTCACTTCTATGAGGCTCACTCGGACAGTGGCTTCCATCCTACCTGTGCTGGATGTCTCCCATTTGCCCATCAATTCCATCTCCAACCTTGTTTATCATGCTCTGTTCCCCAGGAAACTGACCTGTATGGACCTAGTTAATGGGCTCCCTTGCCTTCTGGCTTCTGCTTGGGTTTGGCCAATGGGGAGCACCAGTAGGAGTTTGGAGGATGGTGAAAGAGTGTTATTCCCCCAGCTCTCTCCCTTTGGGACCTAATGAAGGCAACAAGCTGCTATCAAGAGGATCTTTCCACATAGCTACCCTCCTCACAGTCTGGTGACCACTCACAGCTTCCTCTACTCACCCTTTTATGCAGCAGATGTAATCATTCCTCCACTGTCGCTAGCCCTGAATTCCTGTACTCTCTTTTGCTGATTCCTTAAATCTACCTGTATCTTTAATTAAATTCTTGTCAAATTACTCAAATTGTGCCAACTGTTCCTAGCTGGGACCTTGACTGATACATACCCCTATAGATGGGCACTATATCCTTAAGGACGTGTCCTAGCACTATGGTCCTGCCAGAGATAATGATCTAATAATTCCTGCCCCTTCCCCCGTTTCAATGCACTGAAAGCATTATCTCAAACCCCAGACTATACTAAAGACTTCTACAAAGAAAATAAAACCAAGAAGCAAGTATAGAACAGTTTTTTAAAAGCTATAAGTGGAGTCCAAAACTTTAATCACATAAAATGCAGGGACATAACATTGCAAAGCTAACAAAGAGACGTATTTTTCAGTTGGTCTCCACTGTCTCAAGAAGCACAAAAGTAAAGACCTGTGAAACTTACTGTACCCAGGAGTCCTTACACCAAACTGAGAAAGACCCCAATGATCACGAGAGAGTCATTCCTACATCCCTCCCCCACCCACTGCCATCCCTGCAGAAAATACAGAACCTCAGTGAGCTGGGGACAGGTAAAGGACAGGCACAAAATGGCAAATGTACTAACCCTTTACTGGATATGTCATTTGCAACTATCTTCTCCCATTCAATAGGTTGTCTTTTAGTTTTGTTGGTTGTTTCCTTTGTTGTGCAGAAGGTTTTAATTTTGATGTAGTCCCCATAGTTTATTTTTGCTTTTGTTTCCCTTGCCTCAGGAGACATATCTAGAAAGATGTAATGACCGATGTCAGAGAAATTACTGCCTGTGCTCTCTTCTAGGATTTTTATGGTTCCAGATCTCACATTTATGTCCTTAATCCATCTTGAATTTATTTTTGCGTATGGAGAAAGTGGTCCAGTTTCATTCTTCTGCATGTTGCTGTCCAGTTTTCCCAACACCATATGTTGAAGAGACTGTCTTTTTCCCATTGCATATTCTTGCCTCCTTTGTCAAAGATTAATCGACCATATAACTGTGGGTTTGTTTCTGTGTTTTCTATTCTGTTCCATTGATCCGTGTGTCTATTTTTGTCCCAGTACCATACTGTTTTGATTACTACAGCTTTGTTATATAACTTGAAGTCCAGAATTGTGATGCCTCCAGTTTTGTTTTTCTTTTTCAAGATTGCTTTAGCTATTTGGGGTCTTTTGTGGTTCCATACAAATTTTAGGATTGTTTGTTCTAGCTCTGTGAAAAAAATGCTGTTGGTATTTTGATAGGGAGTGCATTAAATATTACACAGACTCTTTTCTAGCTAGAGTTCTGGGTGTACGATAGCTTCTACCAATTATGTGCACTTATGTGAGATTTAGAAAGCAGAAGTGAAGCCAAGGTCACCTTCCTTGCCCTTTTGGGCTCCTTTACCTGATAATCATGAGAATGTTCTATGGCAGTGTACCAACATCTAGTCTCCAGCTTTTTGGTGTCAAGAGGCAGTTCCCATCAATGACAGAGGCATTTCCTAATTCCAGCTTATGTCCCCTGGGCCATATCCATAGTGCTATTTTCTTGAACTGAGCATTCCAGAGGTGGTATCAGAGGTAGTAGCCAACTGGTGGATCAGTTCTGTAAGATTCTGAGAGCCATTCCTTCAGGCCTAACCTAGGAACCACTCTTCCAATCCTTCCAAGGATTTTTTTAAATCTAATTTTCTTAAATCCATTTCAACTGAAAACACCTACAGTGGCTTCTGACAGATACAGGCAGCCAGGGTCAGGGTCTTTTACCAATTCCCCTCAAGACCTGAGTCTGGAAAAATATAAGTTATAGACAGGGGCCTTTCAGGTAACAGCTGGCTAATAGGAAAACACTATTTATCCATCATTGGCCTGAGTCACAGATACTGGTATCCTGCCCTTGACTGAGGCCAGCAACATATTAATACATAGGTGGTGGGGGAGGAGAGAAGAAGGGAGCCAGGAAGGTAGACTAAGTACCTACTATGTGTTGGGTACTAACGCAGACCCTTTCACATGTTCTCATTTAATTCATAGAATGGCTTTTATCCCCAGTTAACCCGGTGTTGCACATACACATTTCCAAATACAGTATGTCCATTTCCCTTTGGCTTAGATCACTGTTAAAATAAAACACCTTACCTAGCATGGGGATCTAGATGGTGGGTGGGTTTAGATTCTAAGTCACTCTAAGGACCTCAGTTGCAGAAGTGCATGACCTTGTGTCAAGAGCTCTGCAATTAATATGATTTGGCTCCAGGTTCTGTGTCTACTTCTTTCTGCTCTGCTAACAACTGGTGAATTTCCTTTGTGTCATGAATCAAACTTCCTGAGGTAATACTCTGCTCCTGTTCATCTTAAGTCTGGGCCATAAGACTTGGCTGCCAGCCTATGGGTGAGCAGCATCCCTCAAAGACAGGCATCTGTCCCTGGTCCAATCAGCTGTGACTAAGAGGAGGGGTCTCATGTCCAGGGAGCAACACAGCAGGAGGATGAAAAGGGAAAACCAGATTCGGGCATCTCCTGAAAAATCAGAATATTTAGATACACTGAGCCCACATTTCTGCAATCAACAAGGCGGGGGGGGTGCTTTATATTGCAGTTTGCTGCACATCACTCATTTATGTTAATTCCCTGGCCCTTTTAGATATCTGAGTTTGAGAAATCCTAAATTCCTTCCAGCTCTAACAGTCTTTAGTTCTGAAATCCCGTACTCTTCTGGATTCCTTTACACTGAAAACACTGTGGATTGACATGGGCCTCATTGAACAGATAATTTGGAAACAAGCTGGGAATGCATTTCATTTATCCACCGATTTGATTTTCTAAATAGGGATTCTACATTTCCACACTATAAAGCCATTATTCTCCTCTATTCGAGTTGCTGTAATTTTCAATGTGCCATGTATTATCATCATCCTGTCAAAATGAAAATCTTACAGAAAGCCTGCGAGGGCCTTATCAAATCAAGTGGAAGTGATTAAGGCCAGTAGAAAAAAATTAGAACAATTATATATACACTATTAAATAATGCAACAGATGAACACCCAACTAGACTTCAGATTTTCATAAGTAAGGTTTGTAATTTGATATTTTGTTGACTCAATAGCAAATTATCAATTCATTAAATGATTAAACCATTTATCAAAACTGTGAATGACAAAGCAATCAGAGACTGGGATAATCAGACTCCGAGTCTGTTCTTTATGTAAAATTCAAATGCACCCAGCACAATACAATTTTGTACTTAATGTCATTCATCTAATCAGTATATTTCTGCTCCAGTGTGAGATCTTTGTTTGAACACGAGATGCAACAGATATGGAAGCCACAAAAATCTCATTTATATAATCATAACAAGCATGTTATCATGGTTATCAAATTTAATCAAACCTAATTTGCTCTATTTTCTAAGCTTAAAATTGACACAAAACGTTTTTGTGAAAGGCAAAGTGCTAAAGGATCACAGAAATAGGTATAGAGTGGATATTTTAGATGCCTGCATTTTGTTTTAGCTAGCTAGCTAATATTGATAATAACAGGTTAGATCCCCCCATTTTTTTAAGTTTTTATTTTAATTCCAGTTAGTTAACATACAGTGTTATATCAGTTTTTGGTGTACAGTACAGTGATTCAAGATCCCCCAAATGTTTTAAAATATCAGTTGAATGTGAACATTCACTATGGAAGTCTAAAACTTTGGCCTCCTTTGAGTAATAATGATCCCACTGGTGCAATTACAATAAATGTAAATGTAGAAAACCTCTATTAACACATAACTTCTCAGGAAGACATTCTTTCCTAAGGCAAGGAAAATCTTTATTTCAAACAACATGTCATCTTAACCATCCTCCGTTTAGAACCAGAGTTCTGCTTATACCAAAGCGTCTCAAACTTCAGTATACATCAGAAACACTTGGAGAACTTGCTAAACATGCAGATTCCGGGGCACCAACACTGGTCCTGATTTGAAAGATCTTGGTGGGGCCTGAAAACTCTGTATTTTAAACAAAAAACCCAGACAGTAGTTTTTAAAGTATTTTTTTTAAAGATTTTATTTATTTATTTGACAAAGAGAGACAGCGAGAGAGGGAACACAAGCAGGGGGAGTAGGAGAGGGAGAAGCAGGCTTCCTGCTGAGCAGGGAGCCTGATGCGGGGCTCGATCCCAGGACCCTGGGATCATGACCTGAGTCGAAGGCAGACGCTTAACCGACTGAGCCACCCAGGCGCCCCACCCAGACAGTAGTTTTATAAATGATTCAAGGACGACATTGTGAGAAACACTGACCCACACAATGTTTTCTTTATCCCTTTGCATTAAGTTGTTTTGAATCCTTGCATTATAAATCTTTCCAGTATCTCTCTTGAGAGCCTTCTGTATGCCCTAATCAACTTTCACTAAAATTCCCTGGGCTCCATCTCACCTCATTAGCCTGAACAGGAAAAAGTCACATTTTCTACATTTTCCTTCTCCAGACTCATACCTCTCTGGCCTTCACACATGTGCATTCCCCTTTGAAAGTTCCAATTAGTGGCACCCTTCTGGAAGACATGCAGTCTTCCCTAAGCCAATCAGATTCCCATGTGTTTCATTCAGAGCAGGAGCTTTTCAAGTAAATACATAAGCTCTGTTTCTTGCAAACCTCCCTGTTACCAAAGAAAGGCTTATCTAAGCCTTTCCTGTCCACAGAGTGGGCAAGATTAAACAGAGGAGGGGGGCTTCAAACCCACCCATTTAGCATCTTACTAGCAGCTCAAGAAAAAAAGTTGTCAGTGCAGAGCTAGAATCATATTTTCTTGAAAATTCACAATTGTCTGTTGATATGAATTATCCAAGTTCTCACAGAGCCTTCATAACACAGATAGAGAATAGATAGCAAGCTACCACCTAGAAACTCACTTGGGGAGCTTTTCATACAGATCGATGGCTGGGCCGTGCCCAAGACCAGGGTTTCTCAACTTTGGCACTATTGACATTTTAGTCAGATAATTCTTTACAGTGAAGGGCTGATCTGTGCATTGTAGGATGTTTCAAAACATTACTGGACTCTACCCACTACATGCCAGTTCACTTCCCCCTCAGTCATTACAACCAATATTATCTCTAGACATTGGCAAATGCCCTTTGGCAGAGGGGGAGCAAGATTGCCCCCACTTGAGAACCATGGCCCTAGACCAAATAAATCAGAATGTCTAGGGGTGGAGCCTGAAATTCTTTAAAAGTCCCCCCAGATAATTCCTACGTGCAGCCAGGGTTGAGAGTGACTGCTTTAGACTGATCTTTGAGCCTTGGTTTTCTTATCTGTAAAATGAGAAGATGAAAATATCTACTGCATAGAGTTGTTCTAAAAATCAAATGAAATAATATGTGTGAAAATTTTTTGTGAATTGTTAAATAAATGTGGTATTTCCCCCATCTCTTCTGAAACACAAATCCAAGGGTCATCAAATTGTAGCCTGCAGGACAAATCCAGCTCATCACCTGTTTTTGTATGATCTGTGAGCTGAGTGGTTTGTACATTTTTTTAATGGTTGAATAGAAATCAGAAAAAGAAGACTAATTTGTGACCCATGAAAATTATATGAAATTCAGACTTCAGTATTTATTAATAGAATTTTATTGGAACTTACAGTCTATGGCTGCTTTTGCATAATAAGTTGAGTTATGACAGAGACCTTATAGCCCACAAAGCCTAAAACATTTACTATTTGGCCCTTTACAGAAGAAGTTTGAGGACCCCTGCCCTAACTGAATTAGCCATTTACTCTAGTTCTGAGAGAGACTGAAAGAAGGAAGGAAAGGCAAAAGTGAGACTGTGAACTTCTGTTCCTTGCTTTAAACCATATAAATGAAGTTGAGATAACTTAAAGACATCACCATCCACTGAAAGACAAAACACAATTTCTTCCTCTAAATTAAAGTTCTCTTTGGAAAAAAAAAAAACAAAATTCTATGCCCATTTCATTGGCAAGACCTTTTTGACCCCTTGTCTTGGAAATTAAAATGCTTCATATTTGTTCATATTTGCTGGAATTCTGTTTTCCAAGAGGTTATCAAAAGCTCTGAGCTTTCCCTCCTCTATCTTAGCTACTACAGAACTGGAAAAAGAGACTCTAAGTAGCCAATTTTCCTAAGCCTATCTCAATTTTCCTGATCTGGAGACAGTCCCTTCTACATGGGAATATAGGCTGGGAATAATGAATGTCATAGTAAGGCTGTGCAGAGCTGATTAAGACAACTGCTTCTATGCACTGAACTAGTTACAGATGAAATGATGTTTGGGAGTTACTTCTAAATAATGGGGGAGGGGTGCCTGGCTGGCTCAGTTGGTGGAGCCTGCAACTCTTGATCTTGGCATTGTGAGTTCGAGCCCCATGTTGGGTGTGGAGATGTCTTAAAAATAAAATCTTAAAAAAAAAAAAAAAACGGGTGCCTGGGTGGCTCAGTCAGTTAAGCATCTGATTCTTGGTTTCAGCCCATTTCATGATCTCAGGTCCCAGGGATCAAGCCCCACATCAGCCTCGGCACCCAGCACAGAGTCTGCTTGGTATTCTCTCCCTTTCCCTCTTCCTCTGTGTGCTCTTTCTCTCTCAGATAAATAAATAAACAAATAAATAAATAATCTTAAAAAACAAACCCAAAATAATGGGGGAGGGTGGAGATATATATGAAACAAGAGTGACACTGCACTGATAATTATTGAAGCTAAACAAACAATAGGCATGTGGGTGTTCGTTACATTATTCTTTCTATATTTGAGAATTTCAAATTTAGATAGAAATATGGAAAATATTTGAGAATTTCAATAACAATTTTTTTTTATTTTTTTAGGTGTTCAATATATATTTATTGAATGACTAAATATAAGAAAATAAGAATAATAAATTACAAGAGGAAGGTCTTTTTTTTAAGACTTTATTCATTTATTTGACAGAGAGAGACACAGCAAGAGAAGGAACACAAGCAGGGGGAGTGGGAGAGGGAGAAGCAGGCCCCCACGGAGCAGGGAGCCCGATGTGGAGCTAGATCCCAAAACCCTGGAATCATGACCTGAGCCAAAGGCAGACCCTTAACGACTGAGCCACCCAGGCACCCCAAGAGGAAGGTCTTTCTAATATTTCCTTGAATTAAAGCTTTGTATCTTATAGATACATCTAAATACTCTCATAAGATAAAACCAAAAACTATATGATCAGCCTGAACCAGGTAAATATATACTGTGAAAATACAAGACTATTGCATGCCATGCAGAGCTGATGACTTTTAATAACTCCTGAACAGCAGAAAGCATGGTATTTAAGAAAAAAACAATAAAAACAAAATCTGCTTCAAGTGTCAGATGAAGCCACAAATGCTTCCACGTAGATAGGAAAAGCCCTCAATTTTCTTTTGAAGCAGCACTTTTAATATTTTGATTTCTCAAAACTTGGGCCGAGAGGAAACAGTTCCCCAAAATTCTTTACCCCTAGTTCTTAGCAAAGTGTCTAGCATGACGTAAGGGCAAAATAAATATTTGTTGAGTGGATAAACAAACCTAGATGCTTTATGCTACAAGATCCTTCAGGAGAATACTAAGAATCTTGATAACAGCAAGTAGAAACAATTATTGAGGATTTATTATGTGCCAGGTACTATGCCAAACACTGGGGACCATTATCTCCCTTAATCTTCACTACAACTTTATAAATTCCATGAGAGCATGAATTTTTACTTTTTTATTCACTGGTATGTCCCCAATGCTTAAAACATGAATGACTCAATCAATAATTGTTCAATGAATGAATATAAAGTGGATATTATTATTATTATAGCTTATATGCAGATAAGGAATCTGAAGCTTAAAAAGGTTAGTTAATTGACTTGCCCAGCTAGTAAATGACAGAGTTGGATTCAAATCCAGATAATGTAAGTCAAAAACCTCTCTCAACCATTAGCTATAATGACACTAACTCACACTTTAAAGTCTTGTCTATTATTATAACTGTGCAAACAAGTGACTTTCAAAGGCCCTACAAATACAATATATGATGGATATGTTTTAATAGTGACTGGAACTGAAGAGACTTAGAGCATGAGGTACTGTTTGGAATGGAATAGAAGGGAACTTAAACACAAAAAGGGGTCTCTCCCAAACACCTATATGAAAGATCATTGTGAAATTTTAGAAGCATTCTCATCAAAGGATGAAGGCAAGGATAATTTTACCAAGGATATTCTACCACCACTGTTAGGTGTTACTGTACTGGAGGTCATAGACAAAGCAATAAGATAGGGAAATAACTAGTATCTGTTAGAATTAGAAAGGAAGAGGCAGGGCACCTGGGTAGCTCAGTTGGTTAAGCGACTGCCTTCGGCTCAGGTCATGATCCTGGAGTCCCCGGATCGAGTCCCGCATCGGGCTCCCTGCTCAGCAAGGAACCTGCTTCTCCCTCTGACCCTCCCCCCTCTCATGTGCTCTCTCTCTCGTTCTCTCTGTCTCAAATAAATAAATAAATAAATCTTAATAAGAAAGGAAGAGGCAATATAATCATTGTTTTCAGACAAAATAACCCATTAAAAAATCCACAAAAAGTTAAAAACTACTAAAACTAAGAGAGTTTAGCAAGACTGTTGGATACAATATCATGCTCTTATTCAGTAATAGCAACCAATTTAAAAATGCAAAATTAATTTTTAGATTTTTTTAAGAAGTAATTCACCATAAATTTCAAAACTCTATGGTAGCTAGGAGTAAATATAATAAAAGTTATGTAAGATCTTTATGACGACAATAAACTCTATTGAGGGACATAAGGGAAGACTTGGATAAATGAATACATCATATTCATGGATGGAAATTATATATAGATGTCAATTCTCCTCAAATTGACTTGCTAATTCATTGCAATTCCAATCAAAATTCCAACTGGAATTAAGAATGAAGAGTCAAGAATAAACTAAATGATTTGTATAAGAAGACGGAATCTTACACTACCAGATTTTAAGACTTAAAAGAAATAATATATTTTATTTTATTTTATTTTTAAAAGATTTTATTTATTTATTTGACAGAGAGAGAGACAGTGAGAGAGGGAACACAGCAGGGGGGGGTGGGAGAGGGAGAAGCAGGCTTCCCGCCGAGCAGGGAGCCCGATGCGGGGCTCGATCCCAGGACCCTGGGATCATGACCTGAGCCGAAGACAGATGCTTAACAACTGAGCCACCCAGGTGCCCCAGGAATAATATATTTTAAATAGGGTATTGGTATAGCAATATACAAGCAGACAACCAGAACAGATTAGAAAGTCAAGAAGCTGCCTCACATATATATAGAAACATGGCATATAAAAGAGATGGAATTACAATTCAGTGGTGAAAAAAAAAGATTATTCAAAAAGTTGTGCTAGGATAAATGCCTTTCCAGGTTAAAAATTAGAAAACTACATCTCACATCACACATATAAGACATACAATGGTTTAAAAATGTAAAGGGAGGAGTTATAAAACTTTTTAGAAACAAAGACAACAGACTCTAGGAGACACAGGAAAGGATTTCTTCAATTCAACACTAAAGGCACAAACCATAAAGAGAAACATAGATATTTGATTATATTTGAATATAAAACTTCCATATGAACAATGGAATATTATGCAGCCATAAAAAGGATGAGATCTTCCCACTTGTGGCAACATGGATGGACCTAGAGGGTATTATGCTAAGTGAAATAAGTCAGACTGAGAAAGACAAATACCATACGAGTTCACTCATATGTGGAATCTAAAAAACAAATGAATAAACAAACAAAAAGCAGAATCAGACTTTGTAATACAGAGAACAAACTGATGACTGCTAGAGGGAAGGGGATGGGAGGATTGGCAAAATGGGTGAAGGGGAGTGGGAGATACAGGCTTCCAGTTATGAGATGAATAAGTCAAGGAAATAAAAGGCACAGCATAGGGAATATAGTCAATGATATTATAAAGCAGTGTATGATGACAGATGAGAACTATACTTGTGGTGACATTAACATAACCTATAGAGAGGCTGAATCACTGTGTCATACACCTGAAACTAATGTAACTTTATGTATCAACTATACTCAAAAAATTAAAAAAAATAAAACTTCCACATGAGAAAAGTCACAATTAAAAAGTTACAATATTAAAAAAAGTTACAATATGAGCTACAGACTAGGAAAAATAGTTGTATTGTAATATATATTTATATGATAGTATCTATTGTATTACTATATTAGTATCTAGAATATATAAAGAGCTCATTAAAACACTGAGGAAAAAACCACACAATAGAAAAATAGGCCAAAAGATATATGAAAAAACTTCACTTAAAATTAGAGAAATAGATGGGAAAGATGGCAGAGGAGTAGGGGACCCTATTTCAACTGGTCCCCGGAATTGAGCTGGATATCTACCAGACCACTCTGAGCACCCACGAAACCAGCCTGAGATATAAGAAGATCTGGATCTCTACAAACAGAATATCGCAGGCAGTTGGTTTTGAGGCACAAAGCGGGGAGCCGTGATTCTGTGGGCAGATATCGGAGGATAAACGGCAGCAGGAGAGAGCCTGGCCGTGGGGATCCTACACCGCTGGTGAGTGACAGCCTTGTGTGCTGGGGACGGGCACAGACTCGCAGAATGGTAGGGTCGGGAAAGGACTTTAGGGCAGGCCCCAGGACGGAAACCCAGAGCGGCAGGGTCATGCCTGCGAACTGCAGCCCCCGGGACAGAAACCCTGAACGGCGGGGTCGCGCATGCGTGAACTGGGAGCGGCTGGCAGTTTTAGAAGCACAAAGGGCAGAGACGTGCCCCGACCTGGAGGCAGGACTGGGAGCGCTGCGGAGGGGCTCACAACCCAGGACGCTGCAGTTTATAGCAGCACGGACAGAAATGGAGACAGTGTGGCCTGGAGAGCTCACTGAAGAATAGACTGCGATCTCTCTGCTCTGAGGCAGAGGGTTGGAAACGGTCTCTTCTGCTCTGACTCGCAGAAGAGACGTGGAAAGCCGCCAGGGAAAGGGGCCAGAGAACAAAAGCCCCAAAGACTGATTCCCACTGAGCCCATCCCCCGCCACAGGGGGGCAGGGCAACTCCACCCAAACAGGGTTGCCTGAGTAACAGTGCGGCAGGCCCCTCCCGCAGAAGACAGGCTGGGAAAACAAGAGGCCAGCAACCCTAAGGTCCCAAGAAAACAGGTGCATCTTGCTTGGGTTCTGGTCAATAATTTGGACTCTAGGGGCGCCTGGGTGGCTCAGTCGTTAAGCGTCTGCCTTCAGCTCAGGTCATGATCCCAGAGTCCCACATCAGGCTCCCTGCTCGGCGGGAAGCCTGCTTCTCCCTCTCCCTCTCCCACTCCCCCTGCTTGTGTTCCTGCTCTCACTATCTCTCTCTCTGTCAAATAAATAAATAAAATCTTTAAAAATAATAATAATAATTTGGACTCTATACATTCCTTCAAACACCTATCAACAGAATGACTAGGAGGAGGAGCCCCCAAAATAGAAAAGACTCAGAGATTATGACTTATGCTGCAGATTTACAAACGGATGCAGATATAACCAAGATGTCAGAGATGGAATTCAGGCTAGCAATTGTGAAGACAATGGCTAGAATGGAGAAATCAGTTAATGGCAACATAGTCTCTAAGGGCAGAAATGAAAGCTGAATTGGCAGAACTTAAAAATGCTATCAATGAGATCCAATCCAATCTAGATAATCTAACAGCTAGGGTACTGAGGCAGAAGAGCAAATAAGCGACCTGGAAGACAATATAATAGATAAAAAGGGAAAAGAGGAGCCCAGGGAAAAACAACTCAGAATCCATGAAAATAGAATCAGAGAAATAAGTGACACCATGAAGTGTTCCAATGTCAGAATAATTGGAATCCCGGAGGAAGTGGAGAGAGAGAGAGGACTAGAAGATGTATTTGAGCAAATCGTAGCTGAGAACTTCCCTAATCTGGGGAATGAAACAAATATTCGCGTCCTAGAGGCAGAGAGGACCCCTCCCAAGATCAAGGAAAACAGGCCAACACCCTAGCATGTAATAGTAAAACTTGCAAATCTTAGAACGAAGGAAACCATCTTAGGGGCAGTTAGGGGGAAGAGATTCCTTATGTACAGAAGGAGGAATATCAGAATAACATCAGACCTATCCACAGAGACCTGGCAAGCCAGAAAGGCCTGGCAAGACATATTCAGGATACTAAATGAGAAGAACATGCAGCCAAGAATACTTTATCTGGCAAGGCTTTCATTTAGAATGAATGGAGAGATGCAGAGCTTCTATGACCGGCAGAAACTGAAAGAATATGTGACCACTAAGCCGGCCCTGCAAGAAATATTAAGGGGGGTTCTATAAAAGGAGAAAGACCCCAAGAGTGATCTACAACAGAAATTTACAGGGACAATCTATAAAAACAACGTCTTCACAGGCAACATGATGACAATTAATTCATAACTTTCAATAATCACTCTCAACGTGAATGGCCTAAACGCTCCCATAAAACGGCACAGGGTTGCAGATTGGATAAAAAGACAGGACCCATCCATATGCTGCCTACAAGAGACTCATTTTGAACCTAAAGATACATCCAGACTGAAAGCGAAGGGATGGAGATCCATCTTCCATGCCAGCGGACCTCAAAAGAAAGCTGGGGTTGCAATTCTTATATCAGACAAATTAGATTTTAAACTAAAGTCTGTAATTAGAGACACAGATGGACACTATATCATTCTTAAAGGGTCTATCCAACAAGAAGATCTAACAATTGTAAATATCTATGCCCCCAACATGGGAGCAGCCATCTACATAAACCAACTGTTAACCAAAATAGTCATATTGATAACAATACGTTAATTGTAGGAGACCTCCATACTCCACTCTCAGCAATGGACAGATCATCTAAGCAGAAAATCAACAAGGAAACAAGAGCTTTGAATGATACATTGGACCAGATGGACCTCATAGATATTTACAGAACATTCTACCCTAAAACAACAGAATACTCATTCTTCTCGAGCACACATGGAACTTTCTCCAGAATAGACCACATACTGGGTCACAAATCAGGTCTCAACCAATACCAAAAGACTGAGATTATTCCCTGCATATTCTCAGACCACAATGCTTTAAAACTGGAACTCAATCACAAGAAAAAATTTGGCAGAAATTCAAATGCTTGGAAGCTAAAGACCACTCTGCTCAAGAATGTTTGGGTCAACCAAGAAATCAAAGAAGAACTTAAACAATTCATGGAAATCAATGAGAACGAAAACACATCGGTCCAAAACCTATGGGATACTGCAAAGGTGGTCCTAAGGGGGAAATACATAGCCATCCAAGCCTCACTCAAAAAAATAGAAAAATCCCGAATTCACCAACTAACTCTACACCTTAAAGAACTAGAGAAAAAGCAACAAACGACGCCTAAGCCACGCATTAGAAGAGAAATAATGAAAATTAGAGCAGAAATCAATGAATTAGAAACCAGAAACACAGTAGATCAGATCAACGAAACTAGAAGTTGGTTCTTTGAAAGAATTAATAAGATTGATAAACCACTGGCCAGACTTATCCAAAAGAAAAGAGGAAGGACCCAAATTAATAAAATTATGAATGAAAGGGGAGAGATCATGACTAACACCAAGGAAATAGAAACAATTATTAGAAATTATTATCAACAACTATATGCCAATAAACTGAGCAATCTGGATGAAATGAAGGCCTTCCTGGAAACCTATAAGCTGCCAAGACTGAAACAGGAAGAAACTGACAACCTGAATAGGCCAATAATCAGTAACGAGATTGAAGCAGTGATCAAAAACCTCCCAAAAAACAAGAGTCCAGGGCCTGATGGATTCCCTGGGGAATTCTACCAAACATTCAAAGAAGAAATAATACTTATTCTACTGAAGCTGTTTCAAAAAATAGAAACAGAAGGAAAACTTCCAAACTCATTCTATGAGGCCAGCATTACCTTAATCCCCAAACCAGGCAAAGACACCATCAAAAAGGAGAATTTCAGACCGATATCCCTGATGAATATGGATTCCAAAATCCTCAACAAAATCCTAGCTAATAGGATCCAACAATACATTAAAAGGACCATCCACCACTACCAAGTGGGATTTAACCCCGGGATGCAAGGGTGGTTCAACATTCGCAAATCAGTGTGATAGAACACATTAATAAGAGGAGGGAGAAGAACCATATGGTCCTCTCAGTTGATGCAGAAAAAGCATTTGACAAAATACAACATCCTTTCCTGATTAAAACTCTTCAGAGTATAGGGATAGAGGGAATATTCCTCAAGTTCATAAAATCCATCTATGAAAAACCCACAGCGAATATCATCCTCAATGGGGAAAAGCTGAGAACCTTTCCCTTAAGATCAGGAACACATCAAGGATGCCCACTCTCGCCACTATTGTTCAACATAGTATTAGAAGTCCTAGCAACAGCAATCAGACAACAAAAAGAAATAAAAGGTATTCAAATTGGCAAAGAAGAAGTCAAACTCTCTTTTCACAGATGACATGATACTTTATGTGGAAAACCCAAAAGACTCCACCCCCAAATTACTAGAACTCATCCAGCAATTCAGTAATGTGGCAGGATACAAAATCAATGCACAGAAATCAGTTGCTTTCTTATACACTAACAACACAACTGTAGAAAGAGAAATTAGAGAAATGATTCCATTTACAATAGCACCAAAAACCATAAGATACCTCGGAATAAACCTAACCAAAGAGGTAAAGGATCTATACTCTAGGAACTACAAAACACTCATGAAAGAAATTGAAGAAGACACAAAAAGATGGAAAAATATTCCATGCTCATGGATCGGAAGAATAAACATTGTTAAAACATCTATGCTGGGCGCCTGGGTGGCTCAGTTGGTTAAGCGACTGCCTTCAGCTCAGGTCATGATCCTGGAGTCCCTGGATCGAGTCCCGCATCGGGCTCCCTGCTCAGCAAGGAGCTTGCTTCTCCCTCTGACCCTCCCCCCTCTCATGTGCTCTCTCTCTCTCATTCTCTCTGTCTCAAATAAATAAATAAAATCTTTAAAAAAAATAATAAAAAATAAAATAAAATTTAATAAATAAATAAATAAATAAATAAATAAAATGTCTATGCTACCCAGAGCAATCTATACCTTCAATGCCATCCCGATCAAAATTCCAATGACATTTTTCAAAGTGCTGGAACAAACAATCCTAAAATTTGTATGGAATCAGAAAAGACCCCGAATCACCAAGGAGATGTTGAAAAAGAAAAACAAAGCTGGGGGCATCACGTTGCCCAATTTCAAGCTATATTACAAAGCTGTGATCATCAAGACAGCATGGTACTGGCACAAAAACAGACATATAGACCAATGGAACAGAATAGAGAACCCAGATATGGACCCTCAACTCTATGGTCAAATAATCTTCCACAAAGCAGGAAAAAACATGCAATGGAAAAAAGACAGTCTCTTCAATAAACGGTGCTGGGAAAATTGGACAGCCACATGCAGAAGAATGAAACTTGACCATTCTCTAACACCATTCACAAAGGTAAACTCAAAGTGGATGAAAGACAATGTGAGGCAGGAATCCATCAAAATCCTAGAGGACAACATAGGCAGTAACCTCTTTGACATCGGCCACAGCAACTTCTTTCAAGATACATCTCCAAAAGCTAGTGAAACAAAAGCAAAAATGAACTTTTGGGACTTCATCAAGATAAAAAGCTTCTGCACAGCAAAGGAAACAGTCAACAAAACAAAGAGGCAACCCACAGAATGGGAGAAGATATTTGCAAATGACACTAGAGATAAAGCGCCGGTATCCAAGATCTATAAAGAATTCTCAAACTCAACACCCAAAAAACAAATAATCAAGTCAAAAAGTGGGCAGAAGAGATGAACAGACACTTCTCTGAAGAAGACATACAAATGGCTAACAGACACATGAAAAAATGTTCATCATCATTAGCCATCAGGGAAATCCAAATCCAAACCACATTGAGATACCACGTTACACCAGCTAGAATGGCAAAAATGGACAGGGAAAGAAACAACAAATGTTGCAGAGGTTGTGGAGAAAGGGGAACCCTCTTACACTGTTGGTGGGAATGCAAGTTGGTACAGCCACTTTGGAAAACAGTGTGGAGGTTCCTCAAAAATTTAAAAATAGAGCTACCCTATGACCCAGCAATTGCCCTCCTGGGTATTTACCCCAAAGACACAGATGTAGTGAAAAGAAGGGCCATATGCACCCCAATGTTCATAGCAGCAATGTCCGCAATAGCCAAACTGTGGAAAGAGCCGAGATGCCCTTCAACAGATGAATGGATAAAGAAGATGTGGTCCATATATACAATGGAATATTACTCAGCCATCAGAAAGGATGAATACCCAACTTTTACATCAACATGGATGGGACTGGAGGAGATTATGCTACGTGAATTAAATCAAGCAGAGAAAGTCAATTATCATATGGTTTCACTTATTTGTGGAACATAAGGAATAGCATGGAGGACATTAGGAGAAGGAAGAGGAAAATGGCGGGGGGGGGGGGGATTGGAGGGAGAGATGAACCATGAGAGACTATGGACTCTGAGAAACAAACAGGGTTTTAGAGGGGGGGGAGGGGGGATGGGTTAGCCTGGTGATGGGTATTAAGGAGGGCACATACTGCATGGAGCACTGGGTGTTATACGAAAACAATGGATCGTGGATCACCACATCAAAAACCAATGATGTATTGTATGGTGACTAACATAACATAATAAAATTTTTAAAAAATTAGAGAAATACAAAGTAAAACAAGAATAAGATTTGTGTTGGGGTGTCTGGCTGGCTCAGTTGGAAAACCATTCAACTCTTGATCTCAGAGACATGAGTTCAAGCCCCACATTGGGTGCAAAGATTTCTTAAATAAATAAATAAATCTAAAAAAAAGAGTAAGATTGTGTCACATCTGTCATGTTGGCAAAAAATTTAAGTCTGATAACGCCAGGTTTGGTGAGGATGTGGGGAAACAGGAACCCTGCCACCTTGGTGGTGGGATGCAAATTGCTACAACCTTTAAGGAGAACAATTTGACAATATCAAGTTAAATTGAAGATGTACATCCCCACGAACTCAGTTAAGTCCACTTCTACCTACATAGCCCAGAGCTACAGTTCTCAAAGTGTAACCCATGGACCTGTGGGGGACCCTGAGACCCTTTTAAGGGGTCCATGGCAACTGTTCTCATAATATCAAGAAGTTATTTGCCTTTTGCACTATGTTCCTATTTGCACTAACAGTGCAAAATCAGTGGTGGGTTGTGGTAGGCTGAATAATGGCCCCCAAAGATACCCAGGTCCTAATCCCTTGGAACCTGTGAATGTTATCTTATATGGCTTGAAGGACTTTGCTGACTTGATGAAGTTAAAGATCTTGAGATGGAGAGATTACTCTGGATCATCTGCATGGGCCCTAAATGTAATCACAAGTGTCTTTGTAAGAAGGAAGCTATCTCATGAGGAGTCTGACTCCATTTTCTGATGTTCAACTGCTAACACCTTTTAAGCTTGACCCCTTTTCTTCCCCCTTCTGCCCTACATTTAAGCCAGTTGATAAGAAAGGCTGGGCGCTCCCTCCTTTGCCACTGGTTGGAGATTCAAACCACATAAGGCCCTGCCTACGTGCAGGAACTCTCACCCCGGCCCCCATCGCCTAACCACAATAAGAAATTCATTTTTTTTTTTTTTAAGACTTGAGCTAGTCTCCTTTCTTTGCTCTCTCAAGTCATTTTCAGATCTGCTTGAGGTTTGCCCTGCTTTCCCCAGGAAAGCCCCAATTGTGTAAATAATGAAGCTTTCATATCCTTTGTGTATGTGTAGCTCCACCGGTCTTGACATCCAGACCAATTTGGGGGAGGGGGGGACCATCGTGTTTCTTTAGGATGGTCACTCTGGTTTGCAAACTGACCTTTATACAAGGAGGGCAAGGAGAGACCAAAGTGGCCAGCCACTCCAGGTTGGTAGGTGGCAGGTTTAATAGGCAAGGAACTTGCAAGGTTTGTCTTGGGTGGCTGCAAGATGAGTAGATCTGCCCACCAGAATCATAAAAGTTTAGAGGCCTTAATAGGGTTCTGTCACCTATTCAGTCCAGATGGTCTCAACAACTCCTTGCTCTCTCAAGACTGTGTCCTTGAAAACAGCTCCCACTGTGGGAACAGTGGGTAGAGTGTACATTCCAAGGACAGGGGAGGGGGCGAGGAGTCTCTGATTGCCCCGGGTTGGCTCAGAGATCAACCAGTGGTCAGGTCTTCTCCATGACCTCCTCCAACAGTCACAACAGAGACAGGGAGATTTGAACAGAAGGCAACATATTGACTAAAATAAGATGCTTGGCTGCTGGTTTTGAAAATGGAGGAAGGGTCCATGAGCCAAGGAATGAAGGAATGAAGTTCATGATGCTGAAAACGAATAGCAAGCTAACGAATTGTCCCCCAGAGCTGCTGGAGGGAATACAACACTATCAACACCTTCATTTCAGCCCCAGTGAAACTGATTGTTCATACTTCTGACCCCCGGAATTGCAAGAGAATAACGTGTGTTGTTTTAAATCACCAAATCTATAGGAATTTGTTACAGCAGCCCTAAGAAACTGGGGAGTAGCTCCAAATGGTACTAGTGGTCACTGTCTTCACCACCACCATATGCAGTGTTATTAAAAAAGCAAAAGCCAGCTGCACTTAAGAATGTCTTTGATGGGGCGCCTGGGTGGCTCAGTTGGTTGGGCGACTGCCTTCGGCTCAGGTCAGGATCCTGGAGTCCCGGGATCGAGTCCCGCATCGGGCTCCCTGCTCGGCAAGGAGTCTGCTTCTCCCTCTGACCCTCCTCCCTCTCATGCTCTCTGTCTCTCATTCTCTCTGTCTCAAATAAATAAATAAAATCTTTAAAAAAAAAAAAAGAATGTCTTTGATGGAGCAGTAAAAATTATTAATGTTATAAATATTGACCCTTGAGTACACAGGGTCAATATTTTGTATAACAAAATGGGAAGTATGTATAAAGCATTTCTGCTGCATCCTAAAGGATAATAATTGCCTCAAAGACAAACACTTGTGCAATTTTAAAACAACTTTTTTTCTCATGAAACACCATTTTTACTTGGAAGAATTACTGACAGAGAAATTTTGGTTATTCAGACTTGGGTTCTTGGCAGCCATTTTCTCTAAAATTAACAAAGTGAGGCTGTCACTTCAAGGAAAACAACTGACAGCATTTTTTGCCTGCCAATTATAAAATTCAAGTTTTCAAGTAAAAATTAGAGTTTTAGAAAACTTGCATCTGTCACCATGAGCTTGACAGCTTTCCAAAACGTACTTTCCTGATGAGATCAATGGTTATAGTAACAAATGTGATGTTTTTATATTGTATCATGAAATATGTCAATATTTGGAAGATCTGCATAACTCAGCGAAGCAATATTTTTCATATGATCAATCCATGATGTTACAAAATCATGCATGGCTTAAAAAATCCATTCAAAGTGAGGATATAGTAATGGATTTTTCATGTACAAAAACACAAAAAATTCACTGATATTGTTTCAGATTCCACGTTGGAACTAACTTCTAAGAAACTTCCACTTGTCAAATTTTGGTGTATTATCAAGGAATATCCACAACAGTCATGCCCAGTAATGACCAAATGATTGGTGTTTGTCATATCCAGTGTAGAATCTACAATAATGGGGTAGTATTTGGTGTCTGGTTTACTAACTTAATTTCCCACTTCATTTTCTCATTGATTCCACTAAGTCTTGTAAACTAGTTTAAATAAATAAGTCATATTTTAATTTTTTTAAAGATTTATTTATTTACTTTAGAGAGAGACAGAGAGGTGGGGAGGGACAGAAGGAGAGGGTGAGAGAATCCCAAGTGGACTCTGGGCTGAAGATGGAGCCAATGTGGGGCTTGATCTCATGACCCTGAGATCATGACCTGAGCTGAAACCAAGAGTTGGACACTTAACCGACTGAGCCATTCGGGCGCCCCAGTCACATTTTAATTTTTATATTTTTCCAAGTATTTATGCAATGATTGATCCAATTTATCACTTTGTTTAAAGATTCCTCTGAAATTGGGTTTTTGAAGAATGCCACTTTTCTTTGTAACCTCTGAAGAGAACACCTCTTTCACTTAAAAATTTAATAGCAGCAACTACACCAAATATCTTCACTTACCTGTTTTTCAAGACATTGGTTTAGTGCATTTTCACTTGGCTTTCAGGTATTCCAAGTAAACCATAGCCTGCTGGTGCTCTGTGGAGTCTTCATGAATTAATATAGTCATCCCGTCTGTTTTGTTGAAAAGAGTTTATAAGCAAAACAATAATCCTTAGTCTTGGGATAGGCTAATGAGGATCTCATAACAGCTTAATTTAAAGCATTTATAAGATCCATTTTATAATGTGTGTGATTCTGTGTAAATACTATTGGGATAATGACTTGGGGAAAATATGTCTTTCATTAAACAATGTTGAAGGGAATTATTCTTCATCATAAAGAGCACAAGGAAAGTACACAGTTCTCACTGAAGTCAATGAAACCTAACCTTCATATATGCTCTGTTGACCCTACAAATTGTGAGTTGTGTTTTACGTCATCTTCCACTTTTTCAGTTCCTCTTGAGGTGTGTCTGTTGCTTACAATCTTCTTTCTTTTCCTCTGTTATCATCTTCATTATTAATATTTTCTTGACTATAGTGGCTCTTTCCCTTAATTCTACAATTTTTTTATTTTTATTTTTATTTTTTTTTAAGATTTTATTTATTTATTTGGCAGAGCGAGAGATAGAGAGAGCAGGAACACAAGCAGGGGGAGTGGGAGAGGGAGAAGCAGGCTTCCCACTGAGCAGGGAGCCTGATGCAGGGCTCAATCCCAAGATCCTGGGATCATGACCTGAGCTGAAGGCAGACGCTTAACGACTGAGCCACCCAGGCACCCCCAATTTTTTTATTTTTAGAATGTTTAGTTTGTATTGTGATATAAGAGCTTTTAACATGTTGAAGCTTCTGCCAGTCTTCCTTCATTCAGTTTTTGGTTTTGGTTTCCACTGTAATACTTTTCTTCATGTCATATTTGAATTTGGGTCAGTCAACATTTCTGAATAAAAATGGGGTACATATCAGATACATATTGTCCATTATATATCACACTACTCTTATGCTCCATACACTGACATACTGGACACTATGTGTAGGCATTTTGCCACTGAAGCATTTGTTTCTTCAAGCCATTTCATTGTATTAGTGGCAATTTCACATGCTGTTCCAAGCAAAACTGCCAGAGTTTGTCTGGAAAGCATGGATCATATATAAGAACACAGTCCAACATGTTGGGTTGTATAAAACATGAGACTTCATACACATACTCTTTGCTTCTAGTACTGCTATAGGTTTGGGCTTACAAACACAGAAATTCTGATAAATTCTCTTTAATTAGACTTCCATCAAAAAGAAAGAAAAATGTTTATGGTGTATTTATAATCATTTATGCTGCATTACTGATTTTATTCTTATCAGGCCAGAAGTTATGTCTTGATTAGGTATTGATAAGAACCAACCCTATACATAAAATGCTACAAGTCTGGTAATTGGAAGAACCTTCTATAGACTAGCTTCTGGTTCTGTACATTTCAAATTTTGTTTCTTCTCCATTAAGGACAAACTCTCTGTACCAGGCACCAGGGGCACATTTGTCACTGCAGCACAACCCATGCTCTCACACTTTGGGCAGACTGCATTATCAATAACCTAACTATACACAATGCATTTCCATCAACTGCTCAGTAGCCAGATCCCAGAAATTCCCATCGCCAGTCCAAGGCCAACCACCAGCAGGGGAAATATGATGGAAGGGAAGGCTCAATGGAAAGAGATGGCAGTTATAACCAGTTGTTGTTAAAATACCTTACTTCTGCATCTATTATAAAAACATACGGCCATGGACACACACTATTAGGGCTTCCCATAGGCCCTTAGAAGGGACCCATTAGTTTCATGGTAAATTCATTCACCTCTGGTCACACAGCAGCCAGAGTGATTTTTTTTTAAGTGATAAACCAGTTGTATCACTCTCCCCTGCCTAATATGCTCTGTTGATTTACCACTGCATTTAGAATAAAATACAAAATCCTTACCAGAGCCTACAAGGGTCTGCATGATCTGGTCCCTATCTGTCTCTCCAACCCCACTGACCACGCCCCCCCCCCCCCCCCCCCCCCCCCCCCCC